>NC_060273.1:113800700-114100700 GCF_021613505.1 Equus quagga | reverse complement strand
ATAAACCCATACATCTGTGGACAGCTAATCTTCAACAAATGAGCCGAGAACACAGTGGAGAAAGGAGCATCTTTTCAATAAATGTTGTTTGGAAAACTGGACAGCCACATGCAAAAGAATGAAAGTAGACCATTGTCTCATACCATACACAAAAATTAACTCATAATTAATGGATTAAAGGTTTGAATGTAAGACCTGAAACCATAAAACTCCTAGAAGAAAACATAGGCAGTATGTCTTTTGACATTGGTCTTAGCAGTATCTTTTCAAATACCCTGACTACTCAGGCAAGGGAAACAAAGGAAAAAATAAACAAACGGGACTACATCAAACTAAAAAGCTTCTGCATGGTGCAGGTAACCATCAACAAAACAAAATGACAACCCACCAAGTGGGAGAAAATATTTGCAAATCGTATATCTGATAAGGGGTTAATATCCAAAATATATAAAGAACTCATACAGCTCAACAACAAAAAAAACCATGAACAACCCAATCAAAAAATAGGCAGAGGATACGAGCAGACATTTTTCCAAAGATGATATACAGATGGCCAATAGGCACATGAAAACATGTTCAATGTCACTAATTATTAGGGAAATGTAAATCAAAACTACAATGAGATATCACCTCACACCCATCAGAATGGCGATTATTAAAAAGACAAGAAATAACAAGTCTTAGAGAGGATATAGAGAAAAAGGAGCTCTCATATGGTCCTGGGAATATAAATTGGTGCAGCCACCATGCAAAACAGTATGGAGATTTCTTTAAAAATTAACAATAGAAATGCCATATGATCCAGGTATTCCACTTTTGGGTATTTATCCAGTAGAACATGAAAACACTAATTTGAAAACATACATGTACCCCTATGTTCACTGCAGCATTATTTGCAATAGCCAAGACTGGAAAGCAACCTAAGTGGCCATCAATGGGTGAATGGATAAAGAAGATATAGTATGTATATACGATGGAATACTACTCAGCCACAAAAAATGACGAAATCATTCCATTTGCAACAACATGCATGGAACTTGAGGGTTTTATGCTAAGCAAAATAAGTCAGAGGGAGAAAGATAATTACTGTATGACTTCACTTGTATGTGGAAGATAAACAAATGAACAAATACTCAGATAAGGAGATTAACAGAGGGGAGGTGAGTGCGGGGAGGGCTAAAGGGGCACATACATATTGGGTATGGTGATGGATGGAAACTAGACGTTTGGTGGTGAACAGGATACAGTCCGTACAGAAGTCAAAATATAATGATGTACACCTGAAATTTATATAATGTTATAAACCAATGTGACCTCAATAAAATAAATTAAGAAAAAAGAAAATTAACAACAACAAAGTGAAGTGGAGAGAGAGAAAAGGGGATGAGGCAATGGAGCCAAACCTCTGAGGGAGGAAGGTACAGGATGTGGCCAGAGTACAGTGAATAGTCTGGTCTGCTGGGGCAGGGAAGAGGCAATGAGGAGTACTGAGCCAGAGAGCGAGGATTTGAATGCCAGGAAGAGGAGCTTATACTTTACCCTTTCAGCAATGGGGAATCATCAAGGATTTTTGAGCAAGAAAATGGTATAATCAGAAGTCTTAGTAAACTTACTTTAGCAGCAATATAAAGATAAATCAGAGATGCATGGGATTGTTGGGTCTATTAAAAAGAAGATGAAGCCTTCTCTGATCACCCTATTTAAAATTTCAGTTCTCCCCACATGCTCCTGAGCTCTCTTATCCTGCTATACTTTTTTCTTCTACAGTACTTATCACCTTCTAACACATGGGACAACTCATTTGTTTTGTGTATTATTAATATCTGTCTCTCCTGCTAGAATTAGCCATGAGAAGGGCTGAGATTTTTATCTGCCTTCTTCTGCGATGTGTAGCAAGGTCTCAGAAGAATGCAGGCATATGCTGAGTAAATATTGGTTGGCTGGATGTATATGCCAGGTATATGCTGAGTAAATATTGGCTGGTTGGATGATTGAAGGTACCTAAGTGTTAAATAGCCCCAAATATAATTTTAAAACTTATTGCCACTTGTCATGAGATTCTTTCAAGATCTCAAACTTTTCCTTGGCTTTGAGACCTGCATTGTTTCTATCAAGCTAATCAAGCATTATTTAATAAATAAATGCCCAAGTGTTTAGTCCTCAAGGTTTCTCTCTCATCACTAGGTTGTGAAATAACCATCAGGGGACTCTGGCTCAATTTGCTGTTTTCTCCCCAGAGACCATAATTTACTGGTTAAACAATCCCCTGGTGACAAGAAAGAAGCAATGTACATTCCTGAACATTGAGGAGTCCAGCTCCTGGTTAAAAATCCCGGCCTCATCACAGGCATTACAAAGACTCTACCTGGCGGGCCTCACAGGGAAGCTGCCCTCCCCGCGCCAGCCTGTGTGCACAGACCATGCATCGCAGTTTCTGAAGGGAGTTGCAGTCAAGAACTCAGGCGCCCCTCCCTGGTCAAGTTCTTCCCATATTTACATTCCTAGCCCCTGCGACTTCATTCCTAGGTCTTCTTATCTGAGGCCTTGGTCAGAGGTCTTCTTCAGGTGTCTCTGCCAAGGCCTCCTTACGGGGGAAGGAGGGAGAAACCTTGAAGACACTTTATCCCACTCTGACTCAGTTCCCAGTACTTCTCCACTCCTGGCCTTCCACCTCACCCCATCCGCACCCCAGAGTCCATAAAACTAAGAGAGTCTTTTGTTGGGGCTCCCTCAGCAGTGAGACAACTCCCATGTCTGTGCTGCTCCACCTGACCCTCCACTGGTGCACCTGTCCGTGGGGGAAAATGGAATAGGGGGAGTCAGCATTTTCTCTGGTTTTAGACTCTGGCTTACACCACCAAGTGAGCCATTAAAGGCTTAACTCTTTCATTTTTGGTTTGTTGCTTTAATTGACTATTCTGACACCTGGCAGCTCAGTACACTCTCAGCTCAGCTGAGTGCCTGACAAACATCACTTAACCCCACAGAGTGACTGATGGAGGCCTTAGAAAGACTCCAGTTCTGTGATTCTCATGGGTTCCAGACAGCCTGCATCATAATCACCTGGTACTCTTGTAAATAATAAAAAGAATAACTTTACTCTTGTAAAGTTCCTGAGTCCCACCACACTTGCTGAACCAAAATATCTGAGGGTAGGACATGATTTTATGTTTATAATAAAAAAAACTGTCTATGTTATAGCTAAAATAATAAGAGTTGGAAGAGAGAATGCAAACATATAACTAATTAAGACAATCAGAAATCTTTCCAAATCATGGAGTCAAAATAGGGCGTAACAGAAGACACATTAAACTATCTTCTACTACCAAGGACCTGGGTGACCTTAAAGCAAGTCACTTCATCTCCCTGGGCCTGAGCTGACTCATCTATAAGATGAGAGGGTTGAGTGTGACAACCTCCAGAATTCCTTGCTATTCAGACCTCCTATCTGCCCAATGTCATAAATACCTCATTGTAGATCTTGTTTCCACGCCGGCCATCCCACATTCAGGAATAACTAACTAGCTGAGCATAAATGGCTATTTTCTCAGTGTAGAAACCAGGTCTGTCCTATAAAGCACTTTTATTGAAATTCTTGCTTCCTTCCAGTCTTTTAAAGGGAGTTTTAGGTAAAAGCCCCTTATCAAGGTGGTCAATAGGCAACATACCAACCTCCCATTCAGACCATCAGTGTGAACAGGTGTGTTATGGAGGTTGGGATGAAGTGTACTATGGAAGCATAAGGCAGGGTCTTGATAGTGATCATCATGATAATCAAACACAAAGGATAGACTTTCTATATTGCTATAGTAGAGCGTTTGTTTTATATTTAGTTGCAAGTTTCATTGTTTTTTATTTTCTTTTACTTATTCTTTGCAAAATATTTAAGGAGGCTTCATTGTCATGCAATTAGAAAAATTAAGCCAATTTTCCTAACAAAGTTCTTCTTCATTCATGCGATTGCATTTCATAAATGAAAAGGAGCTTCTAACAATAGTGAATCTCGTTGCTGAAAACCTTCCTTTGTTAATTAGTGCTCAACAGCATCCACAATAATTAAATTTTTTAATACTGCATTGGGTTGCTAATCAAGGATATGTTTATAGAAAATAAGGGTTATGGAATTAAACGTTGAAGTGAAGCATTGCTTCTAATTAGAAGAGTGTAGGGAAAGAAATCTGAAGACAAAATTCTAAAGTGAAAAAGTTTTAGAGGCTACCTGGTTCAGCCTCTAATCACATCAAAGTGAGCCTGGATGTGGAAGATTTTCTAACCTGGAGACTTTCCAACACTTCACAACCCAATGAGTCAAGGATTTTTTTAATGGGATTTATGTAGAGGTTTCATGCAGCATTGAAAGTCCATTGCCCTTTCTCCAGCCTTTAATGAAAACAGGAGATTGGTTCATGTTTGTTTAATGCCTCCAAAGGTGGGAGGGGATTCAATATTTCACTTCAAAATCTTTGTTCTTTATTACAAATTATTGATTCCTTTGCACTCTCTTCAGAAGACAGGCTATTTTCTGCCATCTTTCCTAGATATTCTCACTACATAATAATGGTGCCATGGGCATTTATCTAAGCAGTTCCTGTCTTTATTAGTGTGCATGTATATATATATATACGTATCCCTTAGCGTGTGTGTGTGTATATGTGTATATATATAGATATATATCCAGGATATGCTTATTAAGTACCCTAATGGGGATCTTCCCAATCACAGCTGGATGAGGTGTTAGGAAAACACAGTTTTAAAGTAACTCTTTATTGCAGCTGTTTCTCAAAATTTGGCTAAGATAACTACCAGCATTAAAACTGCCTGGGATACTTGTTAAAAATGTGGATTCCTAGGCCAAATACCAGAAACTTCTGGATCTGAGTTGCTGGCAATAGGACTTAGGAATCTGTATACTAAATAAACTCTCAAGGTTTATGCAGAATAAGGTGATTATTATATATGCTGGTGTCCAAGAAACACTCTTCTAAGGAAGGAAAGTATTCCTCTCTATATATTTGAGCCATAAGCCATTCTTTCTTCTTCCCTCTCCTCTTCACGATCCCCAGTGCTCCAGCTGTGTAATATTTACTGTGTCATAGTAAGTAGTCTGCTTGAGACAGGAGCCTTTGATGAGGAACTCATAGACAGATGAGAGCTATGATGTTCCTTTATGAGCCCCCATCTTCTGACCCCCCCTCTCTTTGAGGGGATGATGGGCTGGCATTCAATGTTTCCTCTTCTTTACAGGGCAATGGGAGGTAGTGTAGTGTAGTTGCTGGTGGCACAGGTTTTGGGGTCAGATAGACCTCATTTTGAATCTCTTTGTGGGATCTTGGTTACATTTCTCAACCTCTCTAAGCCTCAGTTTCATTTATTAAATGTAACTCTTAATTTCTATGTCACAAGGATGTTGTAAGGATTAGTATTGTTTATAAAGAGGTTAGCACAGTGCCTGGTCGTAGTAAGAACATGATGAATACTGAATGTTATTATTCTTGATAAATTTAGCCCCGAGTTCTTCTTCATTCTCCACAGTTATTTCTTGAGGAGTGGCACATGGTTAAATGATCCTTCTAACCTTGACCATCTAGGGACACTTCTAGACATTCCGGCATTCAGATTTTCTGAACTAATCATCTCGGTATAGACAATTGAATAGAGTTCAGAAAATTGTCCATGTGAGAACAGACATCTCAATAATCTCTATGTACTTTGGCAGGAAGTATATAAATGTTAAGATAGGTTGTGTTCATCTTACTGATGATTGAATCAAAATGAAAGGAATTAAATTCTTAATATGCACCAGGGATATCGTAGACTCTTAATGTCTCTTAAATCATGAACAGTGTGAGAATCTGATGGAACCTACAAAGCACTGCCCAGGAAAATGCCATACACACACTCACAAACAATTCTGCATCTAGTTTCAGAGAAGTTCGTGGACCCCTGGAAACTCATCCATGTATTTCATAGCAATCCATGGAGCCCCTGCTTTATAAACGGTTCATTAGAAATTAACTAAGGTTAATGAGGCTAGACCATTCTCAGATCATTTTCTCCTTGTACAGAAAAAGGTTTGAAATTTTAAAAATCAGAGATTGCAATTTTGAAATTTCAGTTTTTATGTGAAATTAACATTCCATCTGTTGAGCTAGATTTATACTATGCTGGCCACTAGACAAGGATGGGCTATACTTGGCTAATTACATTTACATACATCTAATAGGTTTAGGTAGAGAAGACAAAATTTTAAGGATGGTTTTCTTTTAATAACTCCCCAGAGCTAAAAGCTTATATCCTAAAATCATGAACATCATAAGCCTGTCTCACCACCTGTATGCAACTGCTTGTCTTCGCAGGACCTTATTTTCTTCCTCTCTGGACCTCTCACCACCAACCTCCACAATTCCATGTTGGATGATCTATGTATGCTGACACCTTCCATTACAAATTGGAGAATCTTCTAAAGGGAAGAGGTTTGAAAAAGATGGTCTGATCTGACCCCTCCGTTTTATAGATGGTAAATTGAGCTCTCATTTGGGAATTAACTTGCCTAAGGTCAGACAGCTGGAGTTATATGCCTAGAACCTGAAGCCAGGTGTTCCATGCTCTTTTTACGGCTTCGAAATTTTTCCTCAAATATGGTTTGAATCAGCTGATGCCAGTCTTAGCTTGTGTTCATAGACTTTGCCCTCTGTCCATCCTCTTCCTGTTACAAGTGAACTCAGATCCTGAACATAGCTCTTCTGTTTGGCCCAAGAGCTTCAACTTTCCCTGTTTCTGATCGAGCACCTGGATGTTCTCTTCACTTACCAGACATCTTCCCAGCCCCCTCAAGTAGGTAGACTCTTGGTGTGAGCCTTGCTAGGCCTGTCTTTCTTAGCCACTGTGGCCATCTCATAGCTGAGATACCAGGGACTAAGCCGCAACTCCACAGGTGGCCCCAGGGCTCCTGGAGCTGTGCTGGACTCTCCTGGACACAGAGTCAGAAACTTCAGGGTTTTCCCAGCTGTGGCACAGGCCATGGTGTTCTACTCTTCTGTTACTTGAACCTCCTCTGCTGAACATGACATAAGGGCACTGCCTTGTCCTCTCTCTGGAGAATATGGATGTTCTTCTAGGATAACCTCCTTATTAGGAAGGATAACAGTAATTTACAAGTTCAGTCGCTTCCTCTATCATGCAAGCATAGCTCTTGACTTGACATTTAATGACTTCTCACCACACAAAATCAGAAAGCAGAAATGAAGACAAAAAGTTGTGAATATACAGTGTGAGACAGATATTTTCCTCTGTATTAAGTGTTAGACTATTGGGTAACTATTATGAGGGGAAAAAATGTTATTACATCCCTTTTTAACATCATACAGTAAAATACATGCCAGGGGGATTTAGAACTTAAATATGGTAAAGGAACCATAATAAAAGACATATAAATAAATGTTTATCTAATTTTGCGTTGTAAAGATTTTTCTGAGCGTAAAAGCAAAGGAAAAAGCCTTAAAGAAAGAGACTGACAAATATAACTGTGTACACATTAACTTCAGAACATTAAAAATTGTGTAAATAAAACTAAAAGGTAAATGTCAAACTAACCAAGCACGAATAGCTTTTCTAAACTAAGCCCATAAAACAAAATCAAGGTCACAACTAAGTAATCACAGATGATAAATGGCCAAAGAATATAAAATATTGAGCTAAATTAGTAATGAAATAAAAGCCTATAAAGACGAGATACCATTTTCACCCATCAAAATAGCAAACATTTCAAAAGCTAATAAAAGTAGCTTTGATAAGTGTTTAGGAAAGTGGCACTTTCACACATACACTGCTGGTGGGAATATAAAATGGTACAGTCTCTCTGGACAGTAACTTGTCAATATGTATCAAAATCATTAACACATGCATGGCCTTTGACCCAGAAATTCTAATTGTGGGTGTTTATTTAGCCTGAGGAAATTATCAGAGATGATAACCAATATTTATGGACAAGAGTGCTCATCTAAGCATGATTAGATGATTTTAATAAAATTTGCGTTATATAATAGATACTACAAAAAGATAAAAATCCTGTTTTTAATTTTCACATCCCCTGATGTGTTATATCAGCTCCAGGGCTGGGCTTATATAATCTGAAAAAAAGGATGTTTTATAAACTCGTTGTTCCTAATACTGCCCACAAGAAATTATCTGGACAAAGTCTTTCCTGGTGGGAATAAACAGAAGTGAGAAGGCCTGGTGTCTGAGTGGGAGGAGGATTGGGAGAAGAGCAGGTTTCTAAAGGTCAGGGAACGTTGATTTAGACATGAGAAAGAGCTCTTAATATATTATAGAGTGGATTCAAACAATTACAAAATAATGTGTATATTAAGATCCCAATTTTATAAGATGTGTGTGCATTAAATATACATTGAGATCTTAACAGGAAGAGAGCTTATTTTAATTTTTTTTTTGTAGTTTTCTTAGTTTTCTACTGTAACCAGGTATTCAGAAAACAATCCATGTTATTAAAAAGAAGGAGAAGCAGCCTTAGTAAACGTGATTCGAAGCTTTCCACGCCTTACTTTGCTTCCAGGGCCAGAGCGAAGATGCCAGCAGCCAGGGGTGCTGAGGCCGAGGTGCCCGTGTGGGTCTCTGTGCAGTCATTGTGCAGGTCGGCGCTCGTCTAGGTGGCATCGGGAGGAAAGAAACATGGGAGAACATGTGAGCAGTGTGATCCTGTCCCCGGGGGTTAACCACACGGAGGGCTGCATCTGCTATGATCAGGAAACTCAGCTGATTCGATTCCCCCGCTTCCTCCTTTAAACCCCAGGCGGATGTTTGCCATCTGCTGATATTTTGGTTCACTCTCCTCTATATGCAACTTGTCTATAATTCTGGCATCAGGATGCCTTTTCTGGGGATGAAGTACTCCCACTATGAATATTTTCTCTTCTGAGATTCCCAACGAAATGCTGTCTGTAAAAAAGGGACTGTTTCGAAATCACTGTGAATCATGCTGGCCCATTAATCATCAGGTCCATTGTGTTTGGTCTGGCATATTTAGAAATTCTGCCTCATGCAAAATTCCCTTTTGCCTTCAGATTGACATTTGACGGCCTCTTCAGCACAAGGATGGAAAGCCATCCTAATTTTGGCCACTTGAACTACTTGCACAAAATTGTTTAGTGTGTAGTTTGTGCTCACTATTGACATAATTTTATGCCTATGAGTTAGTGTCCACACTTGCACTTTGATGAAAATGGTGAGTTTTTGAAATGGAAAGTGTGCTAGACTCAGATCTGGGTTCAAATTCTAAAACTGCTACTGGGTAGATGTGGCCCAGGGGCGAGTCACTTGGTTTCTCCATCTGTAAAGCCAGGTTGACATTTCCTGACTCGTTTTCTGAGGCTAAAGTGAGATCCTGTCTGTGAAAGCATTTTTACACAATATCATTGCATGTAAGGAGTTACCCAGCCTAATTGTAGCTTAATGAAGAGGTTGCCTAGAAGAAAGGAAGAACCCAAAAAGACTTCCAGTCATCTACTTTAAGGACCACAGCGCTGCTGGCTGAATAAGTAGTTGGGCCAAAGGATCGCTAACAAGACACCCGACCAGGCCCCTGCACTATGGTTTTTACCTAAAGACTTCAATGTGTGGGAGGGAGGTGTAAAAAAATAATTTGTTCTATTATCACCTCCTTTGGCTTCCCACTTGTAGTCACTGAATTTCTCAAGTTACAGTGTCTACGCTCCTCAGAGGCCTGCAGAAGCAAGATTACCCTTTTTACCTGTTGACGCAAGTAAGCCCTCAGAGATGACTGTGCTGTGGAAAAGGTTTGCGTAAAACAAAGGCTATGTTATTGCAACCGTCTCAAATAGAATCCACCAGCTGTCTCTCATATGGCTGATTTACCTAAGGAGGGATCTTTACAAAAATGGAAACTCTTCCTCCTATTTCAGAGCCGAGTAGCTCAGATGAGGGACAGTCTTTGAAATGGTGGCTCCGAAATGCATAACAGGCTATTTTCTGAAAAGCAATTCTGGACCACCCACAGAGGCAACAATAGCCAGGAGCTCTGAACACAAGTGGGGTCCATGTCTGATAGACCCCTTTCTAAGGCATAGTATGCCTGCCATAAAGGACCTCTGGGTAGAACGTCAGTGTCTATTTTTTGAGTAATTAAGGTATGGGCATGAGAGGGGAGCCAGGGCTTTTCAGTTGAGACCCCAGTTTTATACCGTCTAAACCAGAGTAGGTTGCAGAAAAAAGCAGAGTTACAGAATAGTGATCCTGTATGAAGAAGAAGGTAGTTCTGACAATTTTGTTGAGATGCCATTAATATGAATTTTAAAAACATTCCACAGTCTAATTATTATGGAGTTCACCCACAGTCTAATTGGATCATGACCTGTTATTTCATTGAGATTAGGATCTACGAACTTTAGCTATTTGGTTCTTTCTGTGTCAGGAGTTAAATTTGGGGCTTTAAATTTTTAAATTAAAAGTACCTCTCTTGGTTCTCAAAGGCCCCTGTGGCCCATCTTCATCGTGCCCTTGAAGGGAAATCCAATAATTGCCCTTGGCAGTCTGACTCATGGAAGCAAAGACACAGCCAAGCGTGGGCTGGAGATGCTCTCTGAGCATATAACCTTCCCGAGCTGCTTATTTGGATGCTGAGAAGTTCACCTCAGGGGAAATTTGGACTGTTATTTTTCTTCAGGTCGTCCGTTCTTAGGAGACGTAGCTGGTGTATGCTCTGTATTTTTATCATCTGCTAAAGGGCAAGTCAGACCGTATCCCTGATATTAAAGGATCAACAAGTACAAGAGTGATAAAGCCCCTACAACCCTGGAATCTCCTTTAAGGCTGTTTTCAGGGAGCCATCGCACAAACCAAATAGACATTTGGAGTCTCAGCCATTTGTAATGACAGGCTTCTCAGGGCTGAGTTTAAAAATGACAGAGAGGCAACATCATCTTGGCAGAAGCATCATTATGCCTGCACAGAAAACTTTCCAATATATGCCAGGCTTTCAAGTAAGGAAAGCGTGAGTCTCCCCAACTGAGACATCAAGCTTAAGCAAATCAATTTTACCAAAGATACTGACCAAGCGATCCTTTTGAACACAAGCCATGCGCTCCTACCTACGCAGAGAGTTAGACAAAAGCAACATACGATTCTCTGGTCGGTGTAATCGCCGCTGCTGTAGGAGGTGGCCAGCGTGGAGGAGCACTTCTCAGCATACCAGGGGGACAGGCCTTGCTGCGAGGCACTGCTGATGGAGATGGTGTAGATGCTGTCCGTGTACCCATCACAGTCACAGTTATCTCCCTGACGCCCCCCGTTCCCGGAAGCCCAGACGAAGATGGAACCCTTTCCTTGTCTCCCCTAAAGGAAAAGCCAGAATAGAATATATCACATCTATTATCATCTATTGTGGGTCACTGTCACACCCCAATAAAATCCCCAACAAACACATGGAGGAAGTTCTCTGAGACAGTTATTCAGAGGAGCCTGTTTCAACTCCAGGGGCTCCAGCAACAATGTTGGAAATCTCACAAGATTGTATATTATAAGCCACTGGGCTCTGGCTCTGCTGTCCTGCTTCATCTGGGCTGTCTCTGGGATGGGGCTGAGCGAGTGCTTTTCTTTATTATGCAGATTCATAATCCAGCCTTTAGCACTCACTCATATTTTTTCACTCTTCCCTTGGCTTATGTCACTACACTTGAATCTTTGAACTTCCTCTCTTTCTTTCTCCTTGAATCTTCTGGCTGACTGATAGAATGACAAAATCAGGCATTATTCAGATCTGCTTTGCAGCTGCATTAAAAGGGACTCTTCAATTGAATAGAACTCGTCAAGGCTACCCTTTCTATGATTTTTCAATTTGCACTCTCCAAAGTTTCTACTTTTGTTTCATCCTGTGCAGAACAAGGCCTCAGACTCCTGGCAAGAATGCAGCAAATCCAAGTCACAGAGCAGCACAACCAAGGCGCAAGTATTCACCAGGCACATGCAGAGTGAGAAGTGGCACGTGGCTGTATTTAAGGATGCATTTTCAGAGCATTTAAAAGAAGTCTGGGTAGTAGTTTACCTAGTGTAAAAATCCAAAAGCAGCAGGAAAATGAGAAAAGGCATACAAGGAGTATTTCTTAAGAAATACTCTAGGAGTAATAAATCTCTTTTGAATGTCAGACCCAAATGGGGAAAACTCTCTTAACCCTTAACTTCCATCCCTTTGAAGAATGATTTGGCTCTCTAAATACACGTCAAATTGTAAGCAATGACAAGAAATCCACAACCATTTCTTTTCACATAAATGCATTCCCTCCTCATTTCCAAACGGTCAGGTTTCATAGTAGGTGGGTCTGTGTTAAGCATCTCACCTGTTTGACACCATATTCAAAAGCCTTCTGGGCTAATCGGCCAGGCCCTTCCACAGTTTTCCCATCATCATTTGGGCCCCAACTGGCACTGTAAATATCCACATGTCCAGGATTGAATCCAATTGAACTGGCTTCAATAGCATCAGTCACAATGCCATCCAGCATTCTTATGCCTGCACAGCAAAACAAACAAACATACACATAAGTTGATGTCAGCATGTACATGTAAAATGGCACAATGCTGAATCATTTTTTTTTAAAGGACTCTCAAAAGAGTCAAAAACAGGGTAACCACTGGATGTCCTAAATGCCAGAGACTCAGCTGCTAAGAACACAGAAGATACAAGTCACTGCCTGCATAAGCTTTCTTATCTGCCCTTTAGAGATAACTATATGCATGTGCAGTGCCCATGGTTTCTGTTGATTACAAAATGTCTCCCCTCCCTCACTACCCCAATAACCTGAAAACGACAAGATAGCTTTCAGAAAGAGGCATCAAGCAGCCCTGCCTCAACACTCCTGCTCCTGACTATACCACGAATGGCTGTGGCCCAGCCTGTGCCGCACAAAGGATTCCGTACAGGAAACCACGCAGCTTGAAAAGATCTACCCACAATAGAAAACTAACAAATAGAGAAAGAACTTTTGTTTCTAAGCACTGATTAAAAATAACCCAGAGGCCATTCTTTTATGTGTTTGCTAAGAAACATTTTCAAGGAACATGCTTCCTTTTCTTCTAAATAATCTCAAGGATGAAATCATTGCCATGGATTTCACTCCTGAGGGAGAATCATTTTTCATCAGGAGAAGGCAGATGTGCTAGCTTTTTGTGCCTTCCAACAGGCTGTCACCCATCATCAGACTCATGGATCCAAGAACAAGGAAGGCAAAAGCAATTTAGACAGATACATGAAGCTACCTGGTTATTCTCAGCTTCAGACTGATAATGCAATGGAGTACACAGCCTGAGACTTTCACACTATTTTTTACTATGGAGCATAGGTAAAAAGAACATGTAATTGACGTGATTAGTGAAAGTCATATTTATAAAAAAAAATTGGTTAAAAATGCATTTGGGAAAATAAAATCCCAGCTCTTCTACTGACTAGCTGCATGATCTTGTGCAAACCAGTTAACCTCTCTGTGCCTCAGTTTCTTCATCTGTAAAGTGGGGACAATAACAGCTCACATGCATTGAAGCTATACTATATGGAACTACCATTCTATCGGCCTTAAATGTATGAACTCATCTATCCTTATGACAACCATTTGAGGTGGGCGCCATAATTCTACCCATTTTACAGGTGGAGAGACTGAAGCCAGAGAGGAAAAGTGACTTGCCCAAGGCCACACAGCTTGAAACTGGGGAGCTGGGACTTGAATCCCAGAAATCTGGCACCCAAATCCATCCTGTTAACTTCCAGGATACACTGCCTATAATGTGTTGTAGGCGCCTAATAAATGAAAAATATTATTTAAAAAATGCATTTGGGGCTAGATCATCAAAGGGTGGAGTAATAAAAAAAAACACCAGTAGACTTGGATTCAGAAGTCTCGTGTTTTAGTGCTACACTGCCACAAACTGTTACCTTGAGAATCTTGTTTCTGATTCGTCCTCTATATTGATGATTCTGTCACAAACTGTAGCTGCTTAGTTCATCATAACTTAAAAAGTGATTTCTTTTTCCAGGTAATTACATAATTTGTCCTTCTGTCTTAATTTTCCTTAAATTAACACTGCACTTTGGCGATGCTAGTATCAAAGGAATTAGCAATAACATTTAAAATCTAAGTATGCTGTTAGTGAGAGATGCATTGTCTATGCCAGGATGTATATATATTTGATTTCTAAAAAGGAATACACAACCGAATTCAAGATATACTTATGAAGAGTTTAAAAGAATTTTACTGTCATTGACATGTTCTACAACTGAACTTTCTTGTGGTTATAGTTTTTAAGAACAAAAGAAACTCGAAGTTTATAGCATAACCATGAAAGCCAATGGCAGGGATAGTGTAAAGAGGAGAGAGTATTGTTATATTCTCTGTGAGCCCCTGCAGATCCCCTCTCCACCTTCTCCACAGGAAAACGGACTGCACCAGTGGGTTCTCTTCCCTTTCCACTGGGTTCAGCCAACTGAAGACAGCAGCAAGAGGTTGGGGGATGAGAGGAGAGTGAGGTACTCATTCCCCTGGATCCTCTCTGCCTAGAAGTAACTCTGTTGTTTTGCTCAAGGCCATGGCTCTTGTCCAGTGGATCTCTCTGATGGCCACAGCTTTCTATCTCCAGTTTCTGCTGACCTCTCCTTCCCCCTGCTCCATTACGCCTAAAGGTGGTAACATCTGCCTACACTAATTGGCCCCTCGTTGGTTTCCTTTAACTCTAGTAAATGGTTCCTTTATTAAATTGCCCTGATGGAACCTACCATATGTTTCCCCATAAAGATGCTGACTGAAACAACGAAAAATTCTAAATTCCTGCTATCAAAGATAACCTTTAGCTTAATATAACAAATATGTTTTCTTTTTATTTTTAAAAACTGTTCTTTGCTATGAAATGAAGAACTACAGAATTGGGAGGTAGGGAGAACCTCCACCTAAATTTACCTCGTCCTTTTGGTCCCTTAGTAAGCACTCAATAGCAAACCCGTCTAAATCAGAACACTGAGAAAATTAGATTTGGCTCAAAAACTATTCAACATTTCCATTTTATTTCCCTACAAAAATGTATAGGCTATTTTCAGCTATCATTTCCTAGGAATCCAGATCCATTGATTTGCTTGCAAGTCACAGTCAAGTTCATAGCAAATTTTGCATGGAGTTCATTTCTTCCTCTGGTTATTGAAAGTCCCCCACCCCACCTCATTTATACCAGGTGATGCAAGACTCAAATTAAAGTGCACAACTACAGGAATGGCCCTCTGCTTTACCTCCGACTTTGGAATTGTATGCAACTCCAACCCCGCACTTGTGATTATTTGCTTGCATGGCAATTTCTCCTGCACATCTGGTCCCATGTCTGAGGATTAAAAAATAGGAATTATAAAATATAAATGAGGATAAACATTTTCTTTTGCACATGAATCCATGGTACATGAATATATTAAGTTTTTTTCCGCCTTATTGCTGGATTTCTTCTCATCCGTGTTAGATGAAGTATAGATATCAGATGAAGAGCCCAGGTAGTGGAGCCAGAGTATGTGAGTTCAAATTCGAGCTTCTGCCACTAAGTATGGTGTGACCTTGGGGAACTTACTTGTCCTCAAAGGGTTGTGTCATCACACAAGATATTGTATGTAGAACACTTAGAACAGTGGCTAGTAGGTATATAGTAAGAACCTAGGAAATGTTAGTTATGGATACTATTATGAGCAAATCTGACACTTTTGGAAACCTTTTCAAAGAAATGGCTGCTGCATGGTTGTGAAGTGGCTCCTCACTTTCCCCCTAGTGACTTCCTTGAATTAGGCTGTCCTGAGCCAGCCCTAGTAGGATATGATAGAACAGAGACCCCCCTCAAGCCTTTCTCCCCTCTTCTAACCATACACCAAACTACAACATCTGAGGGGTTTCTGGTACCAAGAGGAGTTTGAGATTTTAACAAGACACTACAGGCTAATTGGGAAGCTAGGGTGCTCCTGCAACTCTGACTGGGGCCAGAAGCCTAAACAAGACTGGTTTTTCAATTAGACAAAGGGGGTAATTTATGATTTCAGAGTATTTGGGAGAAAAAAATTCCTTCTCTAAAACACACCAAAGTCCACTATTAAAGCATGAATTCTGAAATTCTGGGGATAGTAATTGTCTTTTCTCACCACCCCTCTGACCTCATGAGGGCCAATAAGTCAAGAGAACTTTCACTGTTTATTTCATGACTTTATTCCATTGTGGAAGCACCGAGGAGCAGTGTGAATGCTGTTGCCTTGGAGGAGCCATTGACCAGACATAGGCTGACATAGATGAAAAGAGAGGAAGTGTTAGCTCTGAGCAGCTCTGTCAGCCGGCTACTTTTAGACACTCCTGCACTAGACATCTATTAATTTAGCCCAGCATGGGGCGTAAAAATCCTAAATTGACTGGGCCATTCAAAATGATTCTGTTTTTCACTTATCTTTTTTTCCTAAAGTACCAAAGATGATTTCATGGTCTTTTTCCGTTAAATGATGTTCCTGCTTTTTCATGTTAACCCTGGGTAGGAATCCTAAATCAGAACAACATATAATAATAATTCAAGGTTTTCCCTAATGCAGCAAACATCTACTTCTTTTTTGTTTCCTAGCATTTTCCCCTTTTGGGAAGTGGTCGTTCCTCACTCCTTGTGATTCTCTATCCCTGAGGCTCCTCGTCCCACACAGCTTTCAAGGATTTATACAGATTCTGGGGAAAAGAATTACATTCTTTCTCTTGAGCTTTAGGTTCCCTGTGAACCATGTGGATCTTTATGCCAGGCAAGATTCTCTTGAGAATGAAGCTAAGTAGAGGCAAGCAGCACTAGGAGATGGAAAGAATGGTTGGTGTCCTGGTGGAATATTATCTGAGCTCCTGGATCTTGCAATGCCTGAAGCTAGAGCATCCTTTAGGTGATTTTTTTTTTTAAAAAAAACCATTTTGCTTAATCTTTGAGTTAGGATCTTCATTTGCCACTGAAGGTGTCCTGACCAACACACCCATTCTCTGAGAAATATGTGCACACTGAACACATAGAAAGGACCTTACACTTCTTTGATGGATTGGCCCTCTTTGTCATTGTAGGAGAAATTCAGTTGTCATCCTCTGGAATGTGCTCCCAAAAGTCACCACCACCTATATTTCTTTATACAGGATGAGACACAGGGCCCGGGACAGAAAAATCTCCAACCTGAGCCAACAGAATCAACCCATTGGCAAACATCCTCAGCAATGTACCTCGGTCCTAAAAATGATGCAATGTGGCCACCTGTTATTTATCTCTCCTTACATACTGAGGACTATTTTCTTGGAATTTGCAATAGGATCATGGTACAAATAGGGGTTGGTATTTTTTCCTCCTCTTATCCCCACTTCCCAGCTCCACACCTTAAGAAAAAGAGATTTTATCGAAATTGTTCTATGTCATTCTTTATAGACCTACAGCTTTTTTTCCCCTTAAATCAGGTGCTGAGATAAAAAAACGCTCTATTATCTTAGAACAATGGTTGTAAGTGACGTTTAAACAAATTGATTTTTAAAAAATTATTGCACAAGATAGTTTAAAGACTAATATTGTGCTGGTTAAAATATCTTGTCACACATGTTATTTAACTAGAAAAATAATCTGTACTTGGTGTTGAAATACTGAATTCAGATTCATGCCAACTTAATAGTAAGAGTTACCTGCACTTTTAAGATTCTATTATTTAGTGATTCCTCTTTTGATTTGTGGAGAAGAATTCAAATGCAGCTTCTATTAATCTCATTTACATACTAATAAAGAACAGCAGCAACACAGATTGGAGAGAGAATTCCTTTGGAATTAGGAGATGGTAGTTTTCTAACTTCAATAAAGGCCAAGATAAAACGGGGCCATTCATTTTCCAAACCTAAGGGATCTATTTCTGACAACATACTAGAAGGGTGACTCTATTTTTTATTACACCTTTTGATAAATGATAGGGATGCTGCCCTTTTGGTTAATCGTTAAGAGGACCCTGAGAGATAGTTGTTTATTGTGTAAGTTTCAAACAGCAGATTCTAAATCGGCTTAGAAAATTGACTTATCTCTGGTTCTGCTCCTATCAAATGATCTTATTCTTGTCATGCTGATTTCCCACTAAAAGGAGGTCTACCTTAGTTGCAACATGAGAAGCCTTCATCATCATCATTGTCATTAGTGTCATTGTCATCATCATCACAACACTTTTTCTCTGTACTAGGCACTATCTAAGCCAATTACATATATAAACTCATTTAATCCCCATAATAACCCTATGAAATAGATTCTATTATCTCTTTTTAATAAATGATAAAACTGAGGCACAAAGCAGTTAAATAATTTGTTCAAGGTCACTCAGCTATTGAGTTGCAGATCTAATATTTGGTCTAAATCTAGCTGCAAAGTCTATTCTCTGAACTGTTTGGCTAGCCAGACTAACTCTATGCTTTGGGGAAGGTCCATGGCAGGCTATGTTCTGGAAGCTCAGAGTTTTCAGATACAAAATAAGTATCACTACGTGGGCTGCCTCCTAAGGGCCTTTGGAGCTCTGTGAGTTGGGGGAAATTTGGCTATTATAAATACTGTGATGTTAGATTCCCCCTTTTGGGGGAATGAAGAGGAAAATCTGAGTCCCCTTCTCATGAGTAGAGAAACTCCACAGCATATTATTTCACCAAGTATTTCCCTATCATGCCAGCCACCACACAAGTTAGCACTCACACTGGATCCTGGGGCTGGACCCAGGCTGTGCTGCCCAGGAAGGAGGCTGACTTATCCCCCCAACAGTTTCCTCAGCAGCACTGTGTGGCTGGGAGCAGATTTCTCTCTTAGTCTTGACCAAAGCAGTAGCATAAGAGCTGTCACTTTTACTTCATTCTAAGAAAGGTGCTCCTTTCTTCCAAACACTTACTGCCCATTTCTTTAGGAAGTTCCTCTCAGGAGTGTAGGGAGCAGGTGCCTTGTCACCCATTTTAGGAGACAAAATTAAAAATGGAGGCAGAAAGAGGTCACCCTGTATACTGGTAATCTGCAAAACCGTGACTATCAGCCAGGCTAACGTTACGAGGTCATGCTCCAAAAGAGTAGGTGTTCCTCCTGGTCCTGCACTGCCCTGACTCAGATATAAGGCTGAAATCTTGTCTGGGGTTCCTGCTATAAGTTTCTAAGACATCCCCCTTTCCTCTAAAGGTGCCTCTTCACAGTTCCTGTTGTATTGTTACTAGAATGTTCTTACCTGTAGAGAGCCTTTGTGGTTAACTCCTTTAAGAAATAAACCCTAGAAGAAGTAAATGTTACTCAAAGAAGCAATATCATGGAACCCTCCTGAACTCTCCCCTTCTGCCCAAGGAAGAAATATAAACCCAGAAGTTGAGGCCAAGTGCATGGGCCCCAGCCTGCCTCTGGGGGGTTGTTGGCTTTCTGGGGGGGACTACCCAAAGAAGCAACTTTAGGTCAATATTACTGCACCATGGGAATGTTACGATATTACAGCCACAGGGGAATTCTGAGAGAAAATTAGGGAGATAGGGAGATGGAAAGTGAGAGCGAAGGAGAGAGGGAGAAAAAGAGAGAGACAGAGAGAGAGAACACAATTGATCTAAGTTGGGTGATAGTCCCAGAGAGAAAAAGCCATATGAGGGACAAGGGGAGCACTTTATGTGGCATACACAAAGAGCTGTCATTGCTTGCTCTTTCCATCCCCACTTGTAGCAGCATGCCCTAATTTTGCCTTGGCTTTGATCTATTCTGGTGCAAGTCTCTTCTGGGTGGAGCAAATGAAGAGAAAGCATGTCTCCTCAGAGTCTGTGAGAGATAATATTATGTGCAAAGATGAATTCTGACATGGGCATGCACACTTGGGGCCACATGTCTAGAGGCTGAAGTTTCTTTGGGGCTAGGAAAGAAGGTTAAAAAGTCTCTTGCCTCCTGGTCTTTATTTGGCTTCTTGCTTTGGCAGGTCTGGCTCTTGGCCTTCCTCATCGCCCTATGGCTGCTACGGAGAGCTAATTTAGGAGTTGGAAGATACCCTCTTTCCCTTCCCTTTAGCTTGAGAATACCCAGCAGGAATTCTGGAACAGGCCACAAACTAGTCCAACGCCCTGGAGACTGTGTTGAATTTGAGGGCCAGGCCTCAGGGTGCATTTCTCTTGTCTGGTGTCTGACCACGCTCTTCTGAGGGAACTAGTGAGCATGGTTGTGACCACCACAGAAAGTCCTGGGGATGTGCTATTTTGGTCATCTATATTTCTTTTCATGAGTAACATCAAGCATGTTGCCAATTGAGTCTTAGAGGAATTGAAGGCGGTGGGGACGGGCACAAGATTTTTACTCTTTATGTCCCAACACTCATTCTAAAGCTATACCTATTCAGTAACATCTGAGGGGAGCACTTCATAATATAAGAAAAAAATTTAATTGAACTGTAATTCTGTAAGCTAAAAGGAATATAAAAACAGAAGCTTTGGTTTCTGTTTTAAAAACAACAAAATATTGTGGTATGGATGGTGCGCATGCACATTTTCTGAGAGCTGAAATGTGGATCATATTTCTAGTATAACTTTCTGAAATAAGATAAAAGCATTTTAAAGTACTTATTTCCCCCACCAATCCACAGTTACTCACTTGTTCTCATTTGTGGGATCATATCTGGGAAATGGATCATGGTCATTATCGTTAAAATCATAGCTAGCCTCTGGATCCTAAAGAGACGATAAAAATAATACTGCAGCATGATTTAAAAAACCAGCACTTCCCATGCCTTCTACCCATTCCCCAGTCCCATCCTGGCTGATAGCTTGAAAGTCTATTTCAGACTATGGCCCAGTCACTGATCATTTATTACACCCATAAACCAAACAGATGATGTATGCAGAAAAGCAAGCCAGCATCCAATTCTCAGTAAATGTTACCAAACCTACAGCTCGTGGAATCTCATAGGATATTAGAACCAGAATCAATCAGAGTTTACATAGTTCAACCACCTCACTTTTCAAATGAGAAAATTGAAGCCCAGAGAAGTTGAATGCCTTAATTAAGCTACAGAGCTAGTTAGCGACACTTTGACATTCATCTCTCCCATGAAGATAGGTGCAAAGAGGTGGCAGTGGGGTGGGGCTCAGGCCCACAGTAATCTCCTTCGGCCTCCACAGTTACACTAAATAAACATGTAATTTACTTAAAGGGAATCAGCTTGAAATTTAAGACAAGCTTCCATGTACCACCCCCTTTTCCAACCAGATTGCTACACTTAAACATCTCCCACAAAGGAATGCTGTCACCAAGACTGCTACTTCTCTATATTTCCATATCTTTCAGTAATTCCTACTTTCTACTATCTTTTTTCTTCTCTTTTTTTCCCTCTTTTCCTTTGCTCTTTAGTTGGGGAATAGTGGATGAGCGGAAAGGATGAGAGAAAGACAAGGGCCAATCTTAAAGATGAAACACTGATCTAAAAGCCTAAGGTATTATGGAGAACTTCATAAACAATGAAGTAAATAGTTTTCATTTACTTATTTCCCATTTCTAGTAAACTTTTATTTTTCTCAGCTTGTCATTTTTGTGCTGTGTAATGTACACTTTGAATTTGCATGGAAGGAATTACCTTCATATAACTTTACAATGTCAGAGAAACTGACCCATAAGGGATATAAGGAGGAAGTCTGTGAAAATAGTCTCAGACATCAGGCTAGATTTGATTGTTTTAATGCCCCAAATATTGAGTGGTATAGAGTCTGAATGGCTTTTAATAACTTAGTTGGTGTAGGTGCCACCCCCACCCCCAATGCATATGCTTTTGTGCAATCCTTGGCTCCAGTGAATTCTTTCAATGCCCACTGATACTAAAAAAGTTCACGTGGGCTTGCAGGAGGGTGAGGGAAATGGCAAAACTTTGGCCCATCATGCCCAGACATCAGAACAGCCTTCTGCTTGAGGGAAGGAAAGCTCTGTGTGTCTGTGTAGAGACCTCCCTAAGCTGCAGTCACCAGAGGGCCCACACTCACATAATTGTCATAGATGTCTGTGTGATTCCACTCCAGGCCATCATCCAGTACAGTGATAACAACTCCTTTTCCTGTGATGCCTTTTTGCCAAACAGGTATCACATGGAGGTCCAGTTTGGGCAGGGCTGCGGTCATCCTAGTATCTTGCTGGTAAAGAAAAACAAAGAAGCACTGGTAAAATCATGATTTGCTTGCTGCAAAATGAGAACTGAAGTTCCAGTCTGGAGACCCATCTTTGTTTTTCTTGGGGTTACTCTACTCTGTAGACGAAGGCAATTAGATGAAATAAAAAACAAAGTTGAGGGCCAAGTGAATCATCAGAGTGCAGCTCTTTCCCCAATTGTTCCAATGGAAAATCACAAGAAAGGATGAATCACCCTGTGCCCCTTCTCTTTGAACATTGTGACTTCAGAGAAGAAGTTTGTCTCTAGTTTCTTTCATTTATAAGGATATGCTCAAGCTTTTCATCTACTGAAGCTTTATTTGATGTCCCATATTTCCGTCTCCCCCAAAATCCTGAGCCTCCATCGCCACACTGAACCCACTTTATATTCTCGTTCATAGATGTTTTTCTAAATTTTCTAAAAAAGAAGCAGAACCTGGAATGCCCAGGAGGCTGTGGTCTCACCAGGACTTGCAATTTAATGGCCTACTTCCAAGTAAGAGTGATTTAGGGAGCAAGTATGTGTTGAGAGGAGACTTGGGGTTTTCTTTTTCAGATAACTTCTGAGTTACAGTGTATGAGACTGAAGGTGAGAAGAGATGGTCACCAAGAGAAGGCAGATATGAGCACATGCCCAAGCATTTGAGGGGGGTGTATTAGAAGAGTGCCTGGTTTATAATGAAGGGTCAATAAGAAATTTATAAATAAAAACAACCAGAAGTGTCAGTGAATGGATTGCCCCCTGGGCTGATGCTCCTCAGAAAGATGTGGGGGAAAAAAAAACTTACTAGGCCTCCATGAAGCTGACTCACAAGAGACTGGAAATATACACAGATTGTTGGCCAAAGTCAGAGAAGAAAGCCCCCATGTCAGTCACAAGAACAATCATAGAGTGTGGTTGTTAAGAGTATGGCCTCTGGAGCCATGAATTATGGCCCCACCACTAGTAACCATGTGATTTTGGCAAGTTATTCAACTTGCCAATGCCTCTGTTTCTTCCTCTGTTAAATGGGCATAATTCTTGAATCTACAGCATAATGTGGTGAGAACCAGATGAATTATTTTATGTCAAACGCTTAGAACAGTATTTGGCACATAACGTATGCACAAATGTTAGCTAATGAGTCCCTTCTGCTGCAATGAGCAAGTACTGCTTAGGTTAAGAGAGTGTCAAAAGGCATTGATCCGCTTTCCAATCCATTATGCCACAAGGAAGTCTAAGCCTTAGCTTACGGTTATCAAGAAAATTTATCTTTTATGATACTCTCGACAATAAACACTTCTATGAACTTGTATTACTGCTATAGAGACGTAATACTAAAACCGATGGGAAACACTCTGCAGGCAAGCAGGAACACTTACAAATTGTCCACTCAATGCCCACATACCAATAAAGATTTAGTAACTATTTTAAAGGTAGAATGGTTTGCAAGTCTAGATAACTGCAAGTAGATATCTTTTGTCCTTCCTTGTATTCCTTCTTTTACCTAGTTCAGAAAATCTCACCTGTAAGCATGTAAAAACTGCCACTCAGGGCTGTATCTACTGAATCATATTCACCGTACACTTTGGGTTATATAAATGGTTCTCAAGAGTAACTTTGACCAAATGCAATTTTTGCCATGAGTACTATTTTGGAATCGCTAACTTGCAAGGCATGATTCTTCTGCATTTACTCCTGATAAGCTTAAGAAGACAAAAAGGTAACAACTTCTCTCACAGCAGCCAAAGATCTGTGTTTAGACACTCTCGCCTAGTAAAACAGAAGATCCAGATCATGGAAGGTCCCATCGGCCCTAGTTTCCAGGTAACATAGCCTTCTGCTGAATTCTCCATCATTAAAAAATAAATCTAGGGGCCAGCCCGGTGATGCAGCAGTTAAGTTCACAGGTTCTGCTTCTCGGTGGCCCAGGGTTGCCAGTTTGGATCCCCTGTGTGGACATGGCACTACTTGGCAAAAGCCATTCTGTGGTAGGTGTCCCATGTATAAAGTAGAGGAAGATGGGCATGGATGTTAGCTCAGGGCCAGTCTTCCTTAGCAAAAAGAGGATTGGCAGTAGTTAGCTCGGGACTAACCTTCCTCAAAAAAAAAAAAAAAAAACTATTGTGCAAACGTAACAATATAAATAACCCAGGTTCTACACAGTCCTTTGGTAGCTACTTACCAAGTACCACTGCTGATTCCACATTGGATCATTGAAGAGATTTAGTGCTGAGTCTCTTAGAATTGAACGTTTACTTCTCTCTTTTTCATACTGTTGTTCAGCCCATATCACCTACAAGGAGATTTATAGCAAGAAAGTCAACAGCCAAATAGCCACCTCTGTGTAACCATCTTCCCTCTAACTAGTTCCGGTGCCCTTCCTATCAGAGTTCAGGCAGCTCCGCCATGTTCTCATTTGACTACAGATCAAACTGGTAGCTCAATGAGAAGAAGGGGTTACCCACTGGGAAGATGAATATTTCCTCTATTATAGTAAATTGTACCTTTAGGGGGAGGAGAACCAGTCAGTGAAGCGATGATTCCCTCAAATTATTTACACTGTGATTACAGTGGAAGTAAAAGTTCAGCCTGCTTTCATCAGCAAATGGACCATAATACTCATTTTTGTATTGAGGTTCCAGGGCTCTGTAGCTGAAAATTTGTCCGTTTTCATGGAATGAGTCAACAAGCTAAGAGATCCCAGAGACTGCTGTTTGGTGCTGTTACAGCTTAATTTCTCTTTCTTTACACACAAAAGGTAGAAATTGCAAATGTTACACAAGACAAGAAAGGTGCTGTGTCTTTGCATATCTGAAACGCTGGCTCCCCTGTGCTTCAACCTCCTACTTAAGAGTGTTTAATATGAGAAACAGATCCAGGGTGTTGAATGGGCACTACTGACTATACACACTTACCATTAATTTAGTTTCATGTATTATGCAAAGAGATCTGACAATACAAAAATTACCTGCCCCATATTTATGGCATAATCCTATTATACTTGAGGCCCTGAGAGTATGAGGGGCTGCCTGTGGTTCTATTTATTATGAGATAATTTGTTGTTGGTAGTACTGTTGAGTCGATTCCAACTCCTAGTGACCCTGTATCCAGCAGAGTGGAACGCTGCTCAGTCTTTTTGCACCATCCTCTCATCTTCTGGCACTGTATCAGACAATGCTCCACTGCTATTCATAAGGTTTTCATGGCCAATATTTCAGAAGTGGGTCCTTCTTCCTAGTTTGGCTTAGTCTGGAAGCTCCGCTGAAACCTCTCCACCATGGGTAACCCTGCTAGTATTTGAAATACCGGTGGCATAGCTTTCGGTATCACAGCAACATGCAGCTGCCACAGTATGACAACTGACAGACAGGTGGTATGGTTCCCTGACTGGGAAACAAACCCAGGCTCTGGTCATGAGACCACAAATTTTAACCGTTAGACCACCAGGGCAGCTCCTATGAGATAATACCATGCTCTTATTTTGCTTGGCAACATGACTATTTCCTACTCAAAACATACGCTGTCTATTGTACACGTGATGATACTCCAGTGTGCGGTGGGATATTGTTAATGTGAGAATACTCAGGAGTTAAACCCAAAAATAAAAACTGAAAGATAATTTGCAATTAAGGGATAAAATCATCCACTAAGACTGTCCTGAATTTTCAATTAGAAAGTATACTGCAAACCTTTTATAAACATTGGGAGGGACTTGAGAGTTAGCAATTAGTCACTATAATTTATTTTTAAAGTGCCTATATTTTTAAGTTAATTGTTTTGGCTTAAAATACCTCAATGCTTGGAATATACTGCCTCTCATCTGATTTGGTCTTTGGAGCTGGCTGCTAGGGAACAAGTACTAATCTTTGAGGGAGAGAGTCACTTACAGTTGGAGATTTCATTAGCAGACTTGTAAAGATAGCCTATTGCTGCATGTCAGAGGACTAATTTGAGAGAATATTATTCCCTATCAAAAGAAAGAGCAATAAAGTGAAAATCAAAAGCAATTTTCAAAAAATGAAGCACAAGAAGAAGCACTCTGCCATCTGATCAGATAAACATCCAATTGTTGGAAACAGTGTTATGATTAATGCCATTAACTCCAAATCCCATATTAATCTCTACAAGAACAGAACAAATGGAACAGAGCAAATTGGTGGTGTCTTTGTATTTTGTATATAATAGATATCATGTACTTAATTGTAAATAATACTTTTGATTTGCAAAGAGCATTAAAGATCATCTAGTCCAAGCTTTCACTGCAAGCTTCTATGATTTTTCTTAAAATAAAATTATTCTAAAAATATTTTTTTCGTAGGATTATATAGACTCCTTTTTTATGAAGTTATGTTGCAGAGCAAATTCTTAGTTCTTCTTAATTATGCCTTAAGATTTCTCCCCAAAATCAACGATTAAGGAAATATCTAAAGAATAGAACTGGACCATCTGTTCATATTAGTGAGATACTTTGAGTAGTAGTAATAGTTATGTATGCTCTACTGTGTCCAATTTTCTCCTATGAAGATGAGAAGGGAAGTCAGTTTGATTCCTTGTGCATTAATATCAGGCAAGCAGTTAGGCAGACAAGGAAATCTCTCCTGCTTTACATAAGAATTAAGCCTAGTCAGGGTGCTGGAAGTTGTCCTACTTTTCAAAGACCATGTGCAATATGCCGTCTGCCTTGGGATGGGGAAGGGAAGATTTCATCGGACAAGAAACTTTTAATGTCCGGGGTCTCTGATTTGGTCTCCCACAGCTAGCCTTTAACCTGAGTAAAATATAGCAACGGATGTGTCTAAGTTGTGGGTCGCTGTCCGTGGTCCTGACTCAGTATTCTTTGTCTGGGTGTGGCTGCTGCGTTTACATTTGAACTCTGGTAACCCAGGCTCGGTCATTCTCTACTCTCATAATTTTCTCTCTTCTTTTTTAAAAATTCTATCAGTTGCTGAACAAATAAAATAGCAAACTATTTCACAGGGTTCATGTACTTTCAACAGTTCTATCACCTTTCCGTCACTTATACTTTTCTTTCTGGGAAGTTGAAAGGATGTGTTCTATCTCTCACAAAGCTTCCATATTCCCCGGAGTGTCCTAGGCAACAGAAATCATGTATTCAGATATCAGGCCAGCCAGAATAAATTTCCACCAGGAAGGCACATTCTTGAGAAAAGGCAACATTATGTGTGCAAATTGCAATACTCCCAATACAGTCAATATTTCTATTGATATGTTTGCTGACTTCAAAAACATAGTTCAAAAATCAATAGGTCCATTAGATATACATTCAAACTGTCCCCACACTATTTATCTACATTCAGTCTAGACATTTCCTGCTGTTGCCTAATGATGGAATATGGATACAAACTAGGATAAAAAGAGATCCAATGCTTTGGATCAAACAATACAATACTTAGTAAAATATTTGCCTCATGAAGACATGGATTTAAAGCTCTTTCATAAACACTAGTTTCCTATACAACCAAACCAAATAGAAATGACACAATGTTTTTTAAGTTATGCTGAAATGTTATCAAAAGCAAGCTTCATGTATTATAGTTCTTTGGCATTCCTACATGAGATATTAAAGGGCTTGGTACATAATAGGCATATAATAAAAGGTTATTGACTGCTTTTATTGTCAAACATTTTAATTAGTACTGCTACCTGATTTTTAATATTCACTTTAATGCTCTTAGACTGGACCTGTGAGCTAGTATTATATATATATTATATAGTCTTTATACATATTATTCATTTATATATATAATTTAGTTAACTCAATCAATCCAATCCAATTCAATTCAGTTATTATTATGTGCCATTATAAGCTTAAGGAAATAACAGGAAACACTATAGATAAATAATTGTGAGCACAATAAAAAAGAATCATATTTGCAAAGTGCTTTTGCTCTTGTTGGCAACTATAAAAAAAAGCAAATAAGTCAGGTTACCATTTGAAGACAAATGCATAACACTTACACGATCATCATCAGATAATCTCTTGGTGATATGAAAGGCACTCCTTCGAGATCTTCGGGGATGGTTTTTATGTTTGAATAAATAGTGATTTTCAAGTGATCCTATCTATAAAAGAAAAAATTAGAATTAAAATCTACTTTCGGAGCCAGCCTGGTGGCGTAGTGGTTAAATTTGCACACTCTGCTTTGGTTGCCCAGGGTTCACCTGTTTGGATCCTGGACGTGGACCTACACACTGCTTATAAAGCCATGCTTTGGTGGCATCCGACATAGAAGAACTAGAAGGACTTATGACTAGCATATACAAACTATGTACTGGGGCTTTGGGGAGAAAAATAAAAAGAAAGATTGGCAACAGATGTTAGCTCAGGGCCAATCTTCCTCACCAAAAAGCAAAATGTCCACTTTCCAAAATAAGTGTATATGGGTTAGACTGTGCCCCAACTAACTTAGAGATAGGCAACTTTTATTAAGCTCATTCCTTGTATTTGAAGTTAACTTTTTTTCTTCATGAGGAAGACACAGATAAAAGCCTTCCCTCTCTTGTCAGTGTGTTGAGCGAGATGAGCCTCATGATGTTATCGGTTGGGTTCACAATATACTTGTGGGCTTGTGATACTTCTGTTTCACACATTTCAGAGGAACTACATTTGTTTTCCTACGTGACAATGTTGTGTAGTTGACATTTCTAAAAAATATACCCATTTCATCAAATTTAGTCTGTTAGAGAACAATAATCTGTGGAAAGCAGGCAAACCCTTTGTGTACTATCAGTGCCATATTCAGTTAAAACAATTTGTTGTTGTTGTAAAACATAGCTATTGAATCCATAGTGATAATTGCTATAAGCTACTAGTAGTGACCATTTGACTTTCCACTAGTTCAAGGCTGTGGGAAAAAGCCAGCATGCCACATTTAGGACAGGTGTTCCACCTGAGTGTGTAAACTTCTCTGGGTGACTGTCAATACCTTCGGTCCATTTAGAACCATGTTCATTATTCTTTTAAGCTAGTGTTTCTTTTATTCAAAATGGTACTTAATTTGAATCCAGCAAATTCTCTAGATGCCCTGTATTTTTTTAATTAAGAGACAAACAATTGACAATGGGTTATTTCAGAAGAATGACATTCTTCAACTTGGTGGTTCTCATCACCTAGAGAATTTTTTTAATAGAGATGCCTAGACCCTGCTCCAAGCCTGGACCTCAGGCAGTGAATCTGCTATAAGCTATAGATGGAGTTGGAGAGAGAGAACAGTAGCCATAAGAAAAGATTACCGATGTTTAGCTCTGTTTCTGATATCAACTGGCTTTGATTCTGTTCACCCCTAATCCTAGCTTTGTCTTGAGGCCTTAAGGAACTCAGGATAGTGATGCTAAGTTCGTGTAAACAAAGGGAGAAATAAGCAGAACCAGCAAAGCTCTATCAGTCTTTTACAAAGAATTATTATTTTTTAAACGGTTGTTAGTAATGCCATTTTAACTGTCAATGGCTAGAGAAAATATAGAATATGCAAATCATGTGTAAATATAGGTGGTTTTTCTCACTACCTTTAAAGCTTCTTGTGACTATGCCATCCCTTCTTCGAAGATCCTACCAAGAATACTGATTTATTGTTATTTTTAGTTTTGGGATTTATGATTTTGAAAGGCAGTTTCCATAATGAATGGTCCAGGTTTAGATGTATGCCCGGGGCTAATAGGTGAGAAAAGAAAGAGGGATTTACTTTTTGCTCTCTCCTCTAATCTCCTTCCACACAGTTACCAGTGCTATTTAGCTGCCCAAGGGATATAGGATTAAGTCCCCAGTCACCTCCCTGCATAGGACACACATGATTTCCATGATACCCTCAGTATCCACCAGTACAATTCCACCCACTACTCACTCTCTCTTTAAGTCCCAACTATTCCTTGCAGACTTTCCAGACTTACTACTAAACCCTTTTCTTTATATCTCCCTGGCTCCCCACTAGCTGTTTTCTACCTCTGGAGTGTCTTCTCCAATCTCTTCCTGTTCTCCTGGAAACCTCTGACTCTTCTTCCTAAACCCTGTGCAATTGCTTCCTCCTTTGGACTGTCTTCTTCTATCCCTCCCCAGTTCCTTTCCACCTTCAATCCTTCAATCAACAAATACTGAGACTCCAGGCATAACTTTTACAGCAATTACATGTAATTGCAATCATTTGTTTCCAAACCAGTCTCCTCTAGATTTTTGGTTTCTTGAAAGTTTCTTTTTCTCCTATTATTCCTCAGCCCCTAAGACGGAGCCTGGCGCGGAACAAGGTCTGGACAAAAGCAAAAGTCTTGGTTTGCTACCGGGACACGGAGAAATTAATCTGTGTGTTGACTTTCCTGCTGGGCATTTCAAAGACAGTTTGGCTCATAAAATTTGAGAATGAAGCCTCTGGCAAGGGAAGGCGTATTCCCCAGTGAATTCGATCTGTGGAATCGCCAACGCCCACGTCGATTACTCATCCATGACTTCAGCAGCGTCTCTACCACCACCTCCAGAAAAAACGCGCCAAAATTTTCACAACTCCCTCCTCCCCCGCTTTGATGCGTACAGACTTCCAAGGCAAGGGGCGAGGGCTTGATTCTGAGCCAAGGAAAAGAAAGCTTAGATTAGAACTCACACCCCCTGGAGTTCCCCGGAATCGCACAGCAGCCTCCCTCGTAAAGCCTTAATGTCCCCCTCACCCAGCTATCTATTAACCCAGCCTTCACTTGGACAGGCAACAGTTTTCATCACAAGCTGAAATCCCTGGGGAAGCTATTACGCATTTGGCTGAGGAACAAGAAAGAAATAAATCCTTTCCTCATAGTCAATTCGGCAGCTTGTTCCTTCAGGGAGCGTGACCTAGCAAAGTTGTGAAGCTTGGACTTTGCAAGTTCCCGGTGAAAACCTGGAGCTCCCATTGGAGACGCGGAGAGCTGGTCCTCTGTCTTTTACCCACCTCTTCTCCCGCCGGCTACCCAGGCCACTCGGCGGCACCCCAGTCTCCGGGTTGCAAGTCCCGGCCGCTGGTGCTCTCCCAACACCCTGGGCGTGCTCCCAAAGGCTGGCGGCGGACATCACCAAGCCTGCTTGGCCCCTTGCATCAGGACTTGGATCTGATGCTGCCATATTGAAAAGAAGGAAACAGCCCGCTCCTGACGCAGACCCGCTGAGTCCCAGGCAACAGAGCGCGCTGCCTCTCCCGGGGACGCTTGGTTGGTAAGAGCCTGCGTGCATCTCAAGTTCCGTGAGCAAGCGTGGAGAGATTTTTCTTCCAAACCGCGCGCGAACGGATTTCAATTCCAGAGAGGACAACAGCAAGAATAAGCTCTACCCAGCTGCAGCGGCTTCGTTCTGCCTGGCTGCGCCCTGCCCAAACAATAAATAATGCAAGCCTTCTCTCTCCAACCGCGCCAGGGACGAGAGCTGGAGAAGCTCCTGCTCTTTGCGACTGGGCTCAGGAGAGTGCAACCTGGGGCTCCCACTTGGGATATCGCGCTTCAGTACCGCCCGTCCCCTCGGGCCCCAGAAAGTTTCTTGAAAGTGCAAACTCTTACCTGACCCAAAAGGTCATAGCCCAGCTCCTCGGCTATGGCCGAGGCTGCCTCCGGTCCCCCGGGGATTTCCGCCGCCCATTCATTCACAAACTGCCTCTTTGCTTTTACACTGTTCAATGCACACCAAGCGCAAAAGAGAGCGAAAGCAGTACACTGCAGAGTCCAGGCTCTTCGCTCCATGGCTCACACACTCGCTTGCACACAAGTGGGAAGGAGAGGGGGGAAAGAAGCAAAATAGAAAAAAATCCGGAAAGACTCGCCCTTTCCACCCTCGGGGCTCTGGACCACTTCTCGCTCCCAGTTGTTCTGCGAGGAGATAGGAGGCACTTGATAAGAGGCTGGGCGGCGGCGAGCGCTCAGTGCAGCGCTTCGGTCTCCCGGCTGAGTGGAGCCCCAGCCCTTCAGAGCCGGAATGGAAATGAGTGTTTACACGTCAAATCGACGAAAGCCATCTCTTGACGTCAGATCTACCTGGACTAAGATCTGGATGGTATTCCCGGCGGGGTGGAGAAGCGGCTAAAATAAGCAGCGGGGGATTAAGAAAAGGAAGGAACAGTTTGCTGGGATCAGTTAAGTCTGCTCTCTGACTGTAAATTCTGCAGCCGTGAGAAACACCTTTACTTCTCAGAGAGAAGTGCTACCAAAAACTGGGAGTGCAGCACACTTTCCCTCCCTTCTGTCCATTTTCTTTATATTTTCTTGATTGTCTCGAGGTGGGGGGTAGGGAGGGAAGAGAATTCTTACAATGGCCCTGTGGATATTAGCACCTGCTATGAAGAACAGGGCTCTCAAGCCTTTCAAATCGGACAGAGCCTGGGAGGACAGAGAGGAGAAAAGCGTCTACTGCTCCGATTCTGATCTAAATTGCCTAAGAAAATGAGCACATCTGGAAGATAATGTTAAAGGAAATACTTTTAAAAATGTATTTTAGCCATTCGAACCACCTCAGTTAACAAGTTTACTTTCTTCTCTCCTCTGTTTCTCAACCTCAGTAAAACAATATCTAAAATTTTATTCCAGATATTGCAGAGTCTAGCATCACCTCTTTCAGAGTGCTTATCAGAAAAATGATTAGTTACATGAATTTTTTAAACAGAAAATTGTTTTCTTTCTTCATCAACAGGGGGGTCTAGGGACCCAAATGGGGCCTAATGCTGTTGCGTTGACTCAGGGAGAGAAAGAGCAGGTTTCGTTAACTCCGAACTTTGCATTTTTCCTTCAGTAGAGCATTTCGTTTTGGTGTTGAACTGGAGCTGTGCCATTACTTTCCCATAAAATGCACAATATCTCTTTGTGGAAGAATGTTTTCCCATGGAAAGAGAATAGGCAAATGTCTAAATAACACCCCCACCCCCCACCCCCCGGTCCCCAAGAGAAAGGAGTTCAGTCTACTGTGGCTGAGCCTATTGCTATCCTGAGGGGTGGAACCTGGCAGGAAATGCCCTGGTGTGTAGTATTCAGCACCGAGGAATGGACAGCGCCACGCGCGCCCGTGGCCGGAGCTGCTCCTCCTTTTGAGCCCTAAGGACGGCTGCCCTTCTGCGACTGGTCAGAACCAAGCTGTTTCTCTTTTGGCGTGTGTCTTCCCCCACTTTCAAATAGAAAAATAGGAAATTGACCACAGAGGGGAAATGTGGTTAGGTTCATGATCGTGACTACTTGCGTCTAGCTCACAGGAACGCGTTGGACACAGCCCCCAAATAAAATTGCTGAGGATTAGAAGTCTCGTCTGCGAAAGGTTTTTTCTTTTTTTAAGCTCCCAACCGCCGGGGGGCGCAGCCTATTCGAGAGAAAGAGAAGAAAAGGGATATAAGATTGAGAAGAAGGCACGACAGCTTGTGGAGAAAGGAAGCAAGAGATGTTCTTTACAGGAAGCAAATGAGACTGGGACTTGGTGGAGGATGAGGCTGAGTGGTGCTAATTCTTCATTTGCTTCCATGTTTGCAGACATGTGGACTAGATGATTTCTTTAAACATAAAGCTTCTTAACCAAAACAAGTGCCAGTGTTAATAAGCCATGTGATGCAGTTAAGGATATTACAATAATGTAAGTAACTCTCACATGAGATGTTGTGGAATGGGCTCAGATCGATAGCTTTTCTGTCTGCTCTGTAAATTCACATGTGTAACTGTTGATGGCTGAGTGAGCTGTCTTCTTTTCCCTTCATGCTTCAGGCTGAGTCGTGGCCTCAAGCTCTCTAGGGGGTTTCATTCTCATAGCAGACAGATGCTAACTATGTGCTAGCAAGGCAAGAGAACCTCATGGCAAATGTTTAATGATGGTAGGTAAGGTTAGAGCAGGAACACATTTGCCCCTTTCTTATTATTGTTCAAGAAAATCAGCTTGGCATAGTGTTGGCAATGAAACCAGTGTCTCATTAATGAAGCATTTGTCTTAGATGGAGCACCTTACAAGCCTGGAACAAACATTTGTTTGATATACTTAATAGGGCAAACTAAATTCTCACAGTAAGAAGATAATATCCTCAACCAAACTACTATATATACTATATATATATATATAGTAATTTGTATATATATAGTATATAGTACATATATATACAATATATAGTAATAGCATATATATGAGTAATTTATTCTCAAATTGTCTGAATTTTATCCAATGGACCTTATTTACCACAAATTTCTGGTATGTAGAAGAAATGAATGTTTGCCAAGTCTAGGGGTGCAAATAAATGTGAGATCCATCTTAACTTTGTCATATCAAGGGCCAGCCCCATCCTGCTATTTGGATCATAGTAATAACCTCCAGACCCATCAGCGTCATATTTTATATCATGAATTAGAAGAGCCAATTATTACCCATAAGTTTTAACAGCATTTGACTCATCTGATTAATTTATATAGAAAACAGGATAATTCAGAAACCAGAGGACTGTGTTTCTATTATGAACTGTCACGTAAGTGTCATGTCTTTCATGATGGCTCCCAACTGCCCTGTTAATGATGCAGTTAATCATTTCTTAAGTTTTCTTGGAGAGTAATAAGAGCAAGGCTAGTACCAGCAGGAAGTAGGAATATGTTCAGAGACCTATAATCACCATCTTTTTAGTCTTCGAAAACAAATTTTCTCAACCTTTTGTTACTGTGAAATAAAATATGTACACTAAAGTGGACAAAACAATGTGCCCACTTTATCACAAAGTTAACACTGTGTAACTATTTAATTCAAGAAAAAAAAAATCATTGCTATCCCTCCAGAATAATATTCCAAGATTTTCAAGAGGCATAGGAGAAAGAGTGAGGAAATAACTTAGGTTTAACATTTTCCAGTTGTTATGTAGACTTATCTGTTTCCTGTGGGTAAGAGTAACTATATATTAAGTCAAGTCTGTAATTAATTAGTCTGTAATTAAACTAGAAGATATTTGGTAGCAGAGCATTTTACAGAGGCAAGTTTACCTATAGCAGTGTTCCTCAAAATAGAAAATAATATTTGTAGGGCATGCTGGGGTAAACTGGAGGAAATTTGGGGACATCTGTATGGGACTTAGTAAAGAGATTCATTACATTTTCTTTACATGACACAATTTTTACAAGAAAATGAAATGCAATATTTTGGGCAACATATTAAAATTGAATATAGATAACTTTAAATTGAGAAAATGAATATACTTCCTTCAATATAAATTTTTATCTCAAGTTTTATGCTTGAGGGCCTATATACCATTTCCAATTAAAACATTTTAATGACAATCTATTCAAATTCTTGATAGCTACTGTCAATGAAAAATTTTATCTGCACAAGTAGAGAATAAAAATTTTGACATTTTTACAACCACTAAAAAATTTGCAACATTTGATTTTAAATATAGCAACTCTTCCTTTTATTTCCTTGCCAAATTTACCACTGGAGTTTCATAAGATGATGCTACAGATTTAGAATCTACCTAAATTTCACATGTCAAGTATTACAGAATAATACTGAAATTCTAAACTGGAAAATACATACGCCTTTTAAAAGTGTTACCCTGCACCTACTTTGCCACAAATGGATAAAATTATTTAATGTATGAGAGGGTGTTATTGGAACCAGCACCTAAAGATACATCTGCCAGGAGCCGCTACTCTTTTTCACATTTTCTATCCTCCTGTGGCCAAATTTTGGTGGGCAGACTGCTCTAATTAATCACTTAGAACATGAACTCCTCCAGTAGATCTATAGATCCCTTTCCCATGATGGAAAGGGACCAGCTTGCTGCAAGTTGCTAAAGTAGATATCAAAGTGATAGTCACTCTGCTTGGTGAAGCTCACTGCCTCGAGGCCAGACCAATGAGATTTAGGTGTCACTAATCATGATTGGCTAATTGTCAGTCCAGTTGGGTCTTCTTCCCCGGAGCCCAGGATCAAGCTACTTGCCTGGCCTCCCCGAAGGATGAGAAGACCAAATATCTTGAGAGGCATCTATAATTCCACCAGTTGGGATGCTCTGATCTATAAAAATAGAAGTAAGAGAATAAAAAGCAAAATCTTTACACTGAAAGGCTCTGAGGGGATGAATAATTATGAAGGACTTTTGTTGAATGAACTAGACAAATGCTTAAAATCTTGAATTTAATATAGAATTAAATTACTAAAATTGAAGAAATGAATGCTATTAATTCCAATTATTGAAAATGGTAATTTCTACTGAAAGTGGATAATAAAATGCAGTTATATACAAATATTTATTAACAATTTTTTCTTTAGAACACGTGTTGTTAAACAATGCATTTACTGAGTGAGTTTTGGAGTATCTTTGCTTCTGTTTCCAGGTGGTGCTCCTGCTTCCTCTATGTTCTCGAACACTGCCATTTTCATATAGAAAATCGAGAATATAATTGCTTTCTCTGTTCCAGAAGTATATTTTTGTATGAGAATTATAGACTCTCAGTATTGAAAAGTCACTTTACAAGTTATCTAGTTCTTGTTTCTCAGAGTGTGGTCCATATATCAGCATGATGGGCATCACTTTGGAGCTTGTTAGAAATTCAGTCTCTCAGCCCCCACCCCAGAACTACTGAATCAGAATCTGCACTTTTAATGAGTTCCTGGTGATTCATATTCAATTAAAGTTTGAGAAGCATTGATCTAGTTAACACCCTCCTAAATATATGACACTCCTCAAGAATATTATTATTAAGTGGATAGGGATTCATAGTCTCCCAAAGCAGACCATGCTTTGGTTTGGATTGGCTCCAATGGTTACCAAGTCTTTCCTTATAATGATATAAATCGTCCCTCATTACCCACCTCCACTGAAGCATCCTAACTTTGCCCTATAGCACACACTAAGTCTCAGTCTCTTTTCTGTATGACAGCTCTTCAGACTTTGAAAACAGATTATAATGTCTTGCCTAACTTTTTTCTACTCCTGATGAAACATCTCCAATCTTTTTAATGATTTTTGCATCCTGTTTACTCTTGTCTGGACAGGATCTTTCTAACATACTTTTAAAAATATGTCACCCAGAATTAAATGTAGACTAGTTGGCCAAATCTGTGCTGATTAGAGCAAGAATTTCATCTCTTTTTGGAAACTATCCTTTTGCCACTATCACTACAGCCTAAAATGGAGTTCGTGGTATTTTTTTCTTATTAAACTAATATTCTACTAGAAATCGATTTGTAGCCACATGTGCTGCTGTTAAGTCACGTTTCCACCCTGACTTGGACAGTTTTTTGTTTTGTTGTCTGTATGTATGGAGGCAGGGGCCTAAGTATAAGACTAGTTTTTTTCCCTGCTGAATTTCGCCTCTTGAGATGTTTGGAATCTTGATTTATCATCTTATGATTTGCTCCCAGCTTCATGCTATATACAAATGTCATCAGCTTTCCACTGGTGTCTTCATTCAGGTTATGAATAAAAAGATTTACAAAGACAGGACAGAACATAGAGCCACCAGGAAATTCCCTGTAAGTTAATTGATTCAATAATCACTGCCTTTAGAAATAGCTACTAATTTACCTTACAGAGCCTATTCATAACGATGACAGAAAGAACTCATCGCATGATGTGCTGAAGTCCAGATATATAGTGGCTATAGGATTGACCCTCACTGGCATTAGTATGACCTGCTGTATGTCATGCTGGATGCCAGTGATCAATATTTATCTTGTGAGTAATACAAATCCAGTTTTTATTAGTGTGTTCTGAAATTACTGATGGTCCACTGATCAAGTCCATAGAATTTACCCTCTTTTCATTCCTGAAACTGAGAATTATTTTACTACCTCCAGTCTTTCAGCACTGATCCTTGTTCTGCTTTCTCATATTCCTTAGTGATCTCTGACACAGGTTCAGGTGTCTCCCTTTTAGAATGAATTTATTCTTAAATTGAAATTTGCACACATTACCTGTCCCCTCTTCTTGAGTTAGCCCCAAGTAGTAGTAGTATAAACAGTATAATCTGATATATGTGACATTTTCATCTATCAAAACAAAGTCATCTTGGGTGAATCAAAATTATTTTGGTTTCAAAAGACAAAGAGCTATATCCTAATTAAAACTAACTTAAGCAAGAAAAGGAAAATTAATTGGCTTGTGTAATTAACACATGAAAAAAGAAATAGAGAGCTGGCCAAGGAGACTAGACCTAGAGACTTAAATAGCATTAGCAAGTGTTCTCTCTCTCTCTCCCCACTTCTCAGCTTCTACATCTTTGTAGCTCTCATTTCTCAGGCTCTTCCACAGGGTGAAGTACAAGACTACTGGTCCTTCTGGGATCACGGCTTTCCAGTTCATACTACAGGAGAAAAAGAGGACTTCCTTTCCATGCTCAATGTGAAAGCCCTGGAGAAGAACTCTACGTGCTAGGCTTGACCAATATGTTCACCCTGGACTGATCGCCGTAGCCAGGAAATTTTTGTATTGTGTTTGGCCACATGTGGGTAGGCCATGTGGCCAAGCTTGTGTTTGAAAGCGGGAGGAGGGTATTAGCACTACCATGACTTGCAGCTACATCAGTACTTCAGTGTTTCCAGTAAGGAAAGAGCAATTCGCCAAAGGAGGGATAGGGTTGAGGTCTGCATCTAAAGAGTGTTTAGAAACATAAACGACAATCACCATGCAGAAAGCAAGTAAAGAATAGGCATTGACAACCTATATTTTCCCATTCTGAATATTATCTCTCCTGTAGTTCATGCATTTAAGCGTCATTCAACATTTAAAAGCAAACATCAATGTTGAGTTAATTTAGATAAAATGATATAAGCATAGCATGTAATAGATTTAAATCCTTTAAAATTGTTTAAAGTAGACTTAGGGCCAGGGTTATAAAAAAAAGATAATCTCTAGGGTCTGGCCCAGTGGCGCAGCGGTTAAGTTTACACGTTTCGCTTCGGTGGCCCGGGCCTCGCAGGTTCCGATCCCTGCTGCAGACATGGCACTGCCTGGCAAGCCATGCTGTGGTACGTGTCCCACATATAAATTGGAGGAAGATGGGCACGGATGTTAGCTCAGGGCTGATCTTCCTCAAAAAAAAAAAAAGATAATTTCTTTTTCTAACTCTTCATTTTGAAATAATTTTAGATTTACAAAAAGTTGCAAAAACAGTATACAGAGCTCTTGTATATTCTTCACTCAGCTTTCTTAATTGTTTACATCTTATGTATCTATAGTGCGATTAGCTAAAGCAGGACATTAATGTTGGTACAATACTATTAGTTAATCCACAGACTTTCTTCAAGTTTTCTTATGATTAGATTGGAGCTATGCATTTTTTAGCAAGAAGTGATGTTATGCCATTTTTATTGCCTTGTGTGAGGAGGTATGGATATCCATATGTCTAATTACTAGTGACGCTATCTCTGATCACTTGGTTAAGGTGGCATTGGCCAGGTTATTCTCCACGATAAGGTCACTATTTGAGAAAGAATATCTCAGTGCAAAAATAATAGTAGAAATCATGATGAGAACTACAGTATATTAATAATATCCAAATTGATATTTTTTGTAGAAAATGAAAGTAATTTTACTTCCATGGACATTTGTGTTTATGACCCTCACTACTTATTATTCCACCTGTCAGGAGATTGCTTTTCAGTTCTACTGATTGTATTTCTTGCTTGTCATATCTGGGATCAAGTTTGGCCCACTCTTTTTTAACCACAATTAGAGACAATTGTTTGAGGCCTGCTTTTCTTTAGCTGTTTCCAACAGTTTCAATGCAATCCTTCAAGGATTACACTTATTTAAACAACAAGCAGGTTAATTCCAGCATTCATTGGAGGGAGATGAGAAGACAGGTAAAGTTAAGTTCAGCACATTGCTGTTTATCCCTCATTGGTCTGGCTAGAAAGAAAACCTGAAGATGACCAATCCTACACCTGACGCTTGGGAGGAGGAGAGCTAAGCTGCTTCCCACTCCAGCACAGACAACTCAGCTCTCAGCTGCTTGTCTCTGGGCATCTTTAACCACCGCCAAATGGAAAGGGAAAGCAAATCTGTGAAAGCAGAATCAGTCCAGAGCATATAACTTTAAAAATTCTAGATTGGTATCTGACACTTAAACTTGGGAGATGTCTAACAAAAACCTGTTTTTCTGGCTTCTTTTAAAAACTGGAAAATATGGGGGGCCTGGCCCCATGGCCAAGTGGTTAAAGTTCTGTGCATTCTACTTCAGTGGCCAGCGTTCACAGGTTCGGATCCTGGGCATGAACCTACTCCACTCACCAGCCACACTGTGGTGGTGTCTCAAATAAAAAAAATTAGAAAGGAAGATTGGCACAGATGTTAGCTCAGGGCAAATCTTCCTAAGCAAAAAAACAAAAACAACAACAAAACAAACCCTGGAAAATATGGGTATGAATTCCCTTACAGCAAATGTCATTCCCACTATTCTCAGACACTGAGACAAAGTATCAATTTCTGCAATTATTTTTACCCCCACTTTTATTATTTCTTATGGTAGAGTATAGGTATCCTTAACTTTATCCAAAGTGGGAAAGCAAAACAGCAAAGGGAATCAAGTGTTTGAAGACAATTTTCTCTTATGTCTGACTTACTCCATTCAGTTATCGTACCTGCCTGTCTCCTCTAAGCATTTGTGCCTGCAACCCTTTCTCTAGAGCCTCCTGCAGACCCTTTCCTATACTGTTCAGACCTGGCTATGCTGCAGCTACAGCTCTTTACTCATAGCAAGGAAGAGGCAAAGACCAGTGGGTCCAATATCTTAAGCAAATTCGTATTGGTCAGGTCTGCATGTTACATCCCAGGGAGAAACTAACAGATGGCGAGAGTTTATTCCCAGCCCATGAATCTTGGAAAGAGATAGACTCGTGGGTGGGGAGTGGGAGGGATGTTAGGAGGCGAAGTGGTCAATTTAAGGCTACTCATGTTCTTCTGACTCTCCAGTCCAGGAATCTAGTGTGGGGCCATGCCTACATATGGGGAAATGTGAGGGTTTGGCATAGGGAAAACTGGGAAAAAATGGGCTTGAGGAAGTGTTTTGCAGGGTGCAGTAGCTGGTGATCCAGTTTCTCCTTTCCTGGTGCTCTGTCGCTGGAAAGCAGAAACACTGGCCTTAATTTTATTTGAAAGTTTAGTTGAGAGTTGACTGGAACTGACACCATTTGACAAACAGGTCCCAAACTCTAGATGGACATTATTTTGAGAAGCAATAAGCATGGAGATAAGAGCAGACTCTGGAGCCAGAATGTCTGGATTTAAATCCCATTGCTGCCACTTATTAGTTGAGGATGTTTGGACATGTTTTTGACCCTTCTTTGCTTTAGTTTCCTCATTTGTAAAATGGGGCTACAATAGTAACTTACCTGATGCAATGATTATATATACCATACCTACAACATTGTCCAGTGCAAGTAAATGATAGTTATTTTTATTGAGAAAATGGCACCCTGGATACACCACAGTCTGTTATGAAAGTGTTTTTCCACTGCAGAGGAAGTCCCATGGTTGTGGAGGCATGTTGGAACGGAAGATGACTTCAGAGCTTCAACCTGCTAGCTCTGACACCCGATCCTCACATCTCTCTCCTCTTCCCTACTCACTAGTGTCCAATGTACTTCCCTTTGTCTTTTATTTCTTTCCATCATAGTCTTGCATATTCTAGGTTGATTTTTCCCATAAGCCTGCTGAGAAAGCCTGACGGATTTGATTAGCTTCAGTTCACTGAAATGCAGGATAGTGACGTAATTTACCCATGCCTCACACAGCTGACTTCAGCCATTTGACTTTGAGTATCAGATCCTTCTTCTTTGAGCACTTAGCGTTTGATTTCAGAGTGGAGGATGAACAATAGCTGAGTTAAATGTAGTGGATAGATGTAGAGGGTTGCTGCCTCTAAACACATTCTCCTAAAATGGCACCTTAAGGAAGTAAGATACTGTGTTGACTTAGTGTTGTTAAGGATGCTGGAAATGTATTGTGTGAAAGCATGAGTCAGTGTGTCCAACAGTCAACATTGAGTGGTGGTCAGATCTTGGGGCACACAGAGAAAATAGTCAAAGGGGGTGTCTTTCAAAAAATTTCTTTACCTCTCCACCTTGTCCTCCTGATACTAGAACCAGCCTGTGATTCTACCTGTGTGATTGAATAGTAATGCAATTACTTCATTTCCATTTCCTAACTTCATTTGGGAAGGTTTGGATCCAGCCCACGTGTGCCATAATGCAGGAGTATAATGATAACTAGCATTTATATTGTACTTTATCCTTTTCACAAGGATTTCACATCTACTGGCTTCTCACTACACCATTATTACCATTCCCATTTCGCGGGCAAATAACCTAAGTCACAGGCAGGCAAGGCCACCAGAGTTTGCATAATTAATCTGTCAGAGCCAAAATTAGAACTCTCACCAGCTGCTCTTCTATCTCCACTTGCATGGAATAGTTTGATGTTTAAAGTTTGAGCAGTTGAGAGTGTGAGTCCTCTCTGCCCCTTACTAGCATTGTTGATGAGTGCAATTTACCTGAAGCTTCAGCTTTCTCATCCTCGAAATAGGGGAAATAATGCTGACTAGTATTAATGAGAAGTGAAGGTAACTAGATCATGTAAATCACTTAGAAGACAGCTTGGCACACGGTACGTGCTCAGTAAGGGCTAGCTGTCATGATTCTTGGTCTGTCTGCTCTGGTCACTTTCTTGGCTTTGCATCAAAGAGAACTGCTCACAGTTTGAGATTAATCCCAGAAGCACTATGTCCCTGGGTTTATATTATCTTAAAATATTATTATTCTTTCTTGCTTTGGTAAGACTGGAAGCTTGAAAAATAAATGAGTTAAATTGGACAGCATTCCTGGCATCACTAGCCAGCATATTGTAGGACAATAATTTTCAAATGGTTTATTATGCATGAAACTCACCCACTCACCCAGGGTGCTTGTTTAAAATGCAAATTCCAAAGCGTCCCTCCTCCTGATTCTGATTCTGGGATAGCGTGGGCCTAGGAATCTGCAAACTTGAACAAATACCCTTGGAGTCATAAGAAATACCGTGAAAGGCCCTTAACTAGCATTAGCTCCCATCCCACTGCTGTTACTGCTGCTGCTCCTGCTGCACCCCCCCTTCTTTGTTGTTGTCATCATCCTCTTCCTCTTCATCCTCTTCTCTTCCCTCACTTCTTTCTTCTTCTTCTTCTTTTTTTCAATCAGTTCAAATAGACTGCCTGAGGGTATTTTCCACTATTAGGCTAGCTGTATTATTATCTCTTTAGAGAAAATGCCACTGAACCTGGGGGAAAAATACAGAGTAATTACTCAAAGGAAAAATATATATGTGACTTCCCTGGAGCCAATTAGGAAGATAATCATTAGTTGAAGTGATCATTTGCTCACAATCGCTGTAGGGCTCTGGCCCTCTCACAAAGGGTAAAATAGCCTATGTTTGTTTCCAGAGATTATTGTTAGACCCAGATTTAATGCCTGGCAGTAAGTTTTAAAGTCTTTCCTATAAAGATGCATAACAAGATACAGGATCGTTATCCTTACAATCCAATAGCAATCTTATATTGATCTTTTGCTTCATGTCAGCCAGGAACTCCAAGAAAGATATCAGTCCTCACTTCCCACCCCAACCCCCAACTTATTGCACCTGAGTGCTGGGAAGCTAGAGAAGAGAGCCAGGTGCCAATTAGGAAACCACTTAAAATTTGGGCACTGTGTCTATACAGCTTCAAAGCAAGCAGATATTTTGCAATTAACAGCTTTTAAAGAAATATCAATAACCCATCCAAGCACAGGCTTCAAAGAGTTTTTTAGTCAAAATTCTAGATTTATCAGTGATTGTCATCTTGCTGCATGTTAGAATCATAAGCAGCTTTTAAACAATGCTGGTGCCATGGCCCTGCACCTACCCAGAGATTAGGATTGAACTGGTGAGGCATAGAGCATGAGAGTGATTCCACTGAGCACCAAAGTTCTCAATTCCTCATATTTTGGGGAAAGTGAAATATTAAGTCTAGGATTTCTTCTTAATTGTGTCACTTCTCCATTTCATTTTGATAGAATATGCTTGATCTTGTCAAAATATTCTCAGCATCTAATGATGTCTAGAACCTCAAGGGCATTCCAAATGAATCTCAGCAATATAAAGAATGAAAGTAAAAAGGAAGTAAAGTCTGCTGGTCAATCCTTTGTGTTGGCCGAGTCGTAGTCGTAGAAGCAGCCACAGGAGTTGTGAGTTCATTCACCCTACCTCACGCTTTCTGGAGCTTGTAATGACGAGCTGGAGAGATTGACATAAAGAGGGTGTTCTTTGCACTGGTCTACACTTCCGGTTTGAGGCTTTTCAGTTCTCATTGAAAATAGGTGCACTGAGGTCATGATTGGCCAATAAGCCTCATGTGACAGAGTTTTCACCTTGTTGGTCCTGGACATAAAACTTGTTTAATTTAGAAAGATCCCTCATAGAGTTCTAGTACTTTCTGTCTGGATAAATGTTCTGGCACTGGGAATAAACTTTTCCTGTTTTTTATATTTTAAAGTTTAAAGATCTTTTAGAAATTGAATTCTTTTCTGATTTTATCTCATGCTGCAAAATCCGCTGGTTTATGTAATTTAAAATCTCTCTCAAATATTTCTACCAAATCATTGTCTATAATAGTAAAACTATCTTTTTTCTCTCATTTACAATCCTTTTTCTCTTTGCTATGATCTCTGGGCAATTTTTCTTAATTTATATTCCAGCCTTTCCACTGAGTTTTTCATTTTCATTTTTGCCATCACATTGATAATTTCCAAGAGATCTTTTCTGTTTTATAACTGTTCCTTTTTATTTATCCCTGTTCTTTTCTCATGGCTGCAATATTTTCTCATGTCTTGACGAATGTTCATGCCAGTTTTTTGCTTTTTTGAAGTTTACCCCCCATGTGCAGCCCAGCAAGTTGTTTTTTTCCTATTTGGCTTCGGCTCCCTCTGTCATGGCAAAGGCATTCCTCAGATCTCTGGGTTCTTGGCTGCTGGACTTCATTTAAAAGTGAGGCAAGGAAAGGCTGATTGGAAGTTGTCATCATTTTAGTGGGGATGGACAACTGCAACCTGTGCTATGGGATGATCTACCTGGATAGTTGAGTTAAGAAAACTCTGATTCAGAGTCTTTAAGTCTTTCCTTTTGGGTCAGTCAGGTCCCACAGAGAAGATTCCCCAGCCTCCAGTCTGGAGGGAGAGGGGCTGACTGCCAGAGGGGAGCTCAGCATCCCTGGGGCCTCAGTTCCGTATGAAACCTCCACCTCTAACTGTGTCTGCATGCCTGGTGAATCCCTGCTTTACTTTCCCAGGGGAAGAAACCTAGCTTTGGCTAGGGCGGTAAACACGTGGTTTCCTGGCCGTGGAGGGTGCTGAGGGGATCGGGGGTCTGGTTGCTTCTGAAACAGACTTTCAAGTAATCCTTTTTATTTTAGCACCTCTTTTCTTCCCAGCATCCAGAGCCATTTGGTGCCACCAATTCCTAAGGTTTAGGGAAATTCTGAGATGTAGAAAGAGTTAGTTCTTAGCTTTCCCTGCTTCTGACTTACGATTCAGTTTTCTTGGGTCCGTTAAATTATTTGCTTTTCTGCTTTCATAATTTTATTACTATTGCTTCCACTTCTGTTCTCCCCATTCCATGTGTTTATGCCTTTAGAAAATCCCTTCACTGCAGTTTTTGAGGGGTTTTGGGAGGGAGTGAATGTAGACACATATTTAATCAACTACCTTTACCTGAAAGTATAATAGCCAAACAAACAGACACAATCTAAATGAGCCCCAATATCTGATTAGTTAAATAAACCATAGGGCACTCATACAATGGAAAACTATTCAATGATTAAAAATTATGCCAAGGAATAGTTATTGATATGGAACTATGTCAATTTCCGTATGGAAAATTACAGGTTAATAACAGTAGCTAACAAAGCACTTTCTCTGTCCTCACCCTCCTGCTCAGTATCCTAATGGATTTTTTCATATAATCTCACCAAAAAATTTTATAAAGAAGCTGCTGTTATTATCTGTTTTAGAAATGAGGAAACCGAGGCTTAGAGATATTAAACAATTTGCCCAAGGTCACGAAGTCTTTGGCCCAAATTTGAGAAGACTTAACTGGGTTCAAAAATGACAGAAACAGAGCTCACAGGCACCAAGGAGTTCTATTCACAAGCTCTATCAAGCATGGAAAGGGTGTGAAAACAGTATGACAAGGATGCCTCTGACCAAGCACGGCCTCTGGGGTTCCTCTCCTTCTTCCCCCAGGGACAAGACAGTGGTCAGCAGCCTGAGCAGGTGAGAAATCTGACAGGTCTGAGAGGCCCAGGGCAAAATGTGGTCAGGCTTGTTTTATTCCCTGCTTTCTAGGCTGTTCATTGCTCCCAAACAACTCATTTTACCATGTAAGGTAATAATTCTACAACTCAGCAATCCTGACATCCAGTTTTGTCCAGCTTCTGGGTCCAGAAATGCATATTGTGACACACTTATGTGATTTACTTTATTCTACACCTGAATTGTGGGAATCTTCCATTTATGTGCATTTAGTGGTTTTCCATAAGCAAGTCTGGCCACACCCTGTTTTATACAATTAAGCAAAGTATATACTATGTGATTCAATTTCTGTAAAATAAAAAGAAACATGTATCCATAGCCCATATGCAATTATCTTTTTTGAAGTCCCAAGGAATGTATCTCTACCTCTGCTAGGGGGTTGCACTGGGTATAGGACAGAGTTATCAATTTCCGCATTCCTGTGGATTGTCCTCTACAGCCTGAGCTCCACAGTGAAGACCTTTACCAGTGTCCATGGAGGAAAGAAATTCTTCCTTCCCTTTTTAAAGAACCACCTTGGCCACTGGTTCCTAGACTGAGAATACAGTTTTGTGGTGGTAAATTCAAAACATGCACAGTTGAAGATTGAAAAACAAAGGCTTTATGTCCCTATCTTATCTGCTTGCCTTGCAGAAAAGAACTGGCCTCATTGCCCAGACACTCAGTGGGTCCTTTTTGAATTCTCTCTAGACTTCCAAGGGCTGTCACTTTGAATCTTTTCTGTTTCTCCAACCTTACCTTTCCTCTCTGCTTCTTACAATCCAAGCCTCTTTTAAACTTCATCTCCTCACCCAAAGTTCCACTCTTCTCTCCATTTTGGGAACATTCTGTCTTCTTACTCTGGAATCCTCAAGTTCCTAGTTTGGTCTTTGTTCTATAAATTTCCTCAGCCTCCTTCATTTTTTTTTTGCAGATCTCACGCATTCTGTTTTCTGCCTCTTTATTTTCTACGTTTTTTTTCCTGAAATTTTTTTTATTAAGGTTATGAAAGTTAACATCCTTGTGAAATTACAGTTGTACATCATTATTAGTCATGTTGTAGGTACACCACTTCACCCCTAGTGCCCTCCCCCCACCCCCCTTTCCCCTGGCAACCACCAATCAGTTCTCTTTGTCCATATGTTGACTGCCACCTATGAGTGGAGTCATACAGAGTTCGTCTGTCTCTGTCTGGCTTATTTCACTCAGCATAATACCCTCAAGGTCTATCCACGTTGTTGTGAATGGGACGACTTTGTCCTTTTTTATGGCTGAGTGTTTTCTGCCTTTTTTTATTCTGGGTTCTGAGGAAAGATGAGCCCAGTTCTCACTGCTGTGTATGAAGTCAGGGTTGGGGTAAGGGGTGCTGAGATTCTGTTGGGAATGGCAAAATAATTTAAGTGTCCAAAAGAACATCAGAGAACTCCGAGGATTACCTCATTGCCAAAACCCCTCACTGGGTTGACGTAAGAAACCCGTCTTCCTATTGTTAACCTGACTTTGTTATGGTACAAGAACTGTGTGCTCATGACCCTAGGTTACATTACAAACTACTCTGTCATTAACATGACTTTGAAGGGTTCCAGGGCAAATTGCTTCTCTGTAATTTCTGGGCTTTCTTCTATGTTTAAAAAAAAGAGGGACTGGACAGGTCCATCACTGTTATGGCTGTGGCAGGATGAAATTTTGAGATCTTAGCCAGGGTTCCCCAACCTCCTCTCCTATTCAGTCAGTAGCAAGCATTGCTTCAAAGAGGATATGGGATCTTATCCGAACAACATAAAAAGAAAATAGACAGTGCTCAGCTTTTGAATCTCTAAAAATAAAATTTAAACTTCACTGCAGAGAAGGTAATTTGTAAAGTCAATGGTATTGATATTCAAGATCCATGATGCAGGGTCAGTGAGCCGAAGAGTCGAAAGAAAGATTTCTTGGACTCTCAAGGTCTGGCAGTAGCGCTCTTTTATTTAGAAAGTAGTACGGAATAGCAAGGGGACAGGACCCATGGGCAGTAAAGAGCTGCTGCTGCTGCTGCATGGGGACAGAACCCATGGGCAGTCAGAGCTGCTGCTGCAATGTGTTGAGGGTTAGGGCTAAATTTATAAGGCATGGGTACGTGACTTATTTTTACTGGAAAAAGAAAAGATGATGTAAAAAGTCATTAAATGGTTTCAGTGCAGATGGGGTCTGGTTATTGCATGGTCGTATAACTTTAGATATGAATCTGGTCATATAGATCGGCATATAGGCAAGCATGCCCTGGGCTTCTCTTCCTGGGGCAGCCTTAATCCACACCATAAAATCCATCAGGTCGTATAGATTGGCATGTAAGCCAGGTCACCTTGGGCTTCTCTACCAGGGGCAGCCTTGATTCACATCAACCCAGTTTCTCTTGAGTTGCAAGAGGCCATGCCCCAAAGGAAGTCAGGCATAAAATTTGTGCCATAAACAATAGAATGGAAAGAGAATAGATAAAGAGTCACAGTGCTCTCTCCTGGTGACTAGTTAAAGGTTGCCTAGGCTAGGGGAAAAAGAGCTACCTCGAGAAAAAAGCAACAGTGGAGTATGGATATGGGACTTTGGCTCTTGCCTCCATCAGGCCAATGTCTAGGAGAGGGAAGGGGTGACTGAGCTCTCCATCATCTTGAGGATTTGAGAGCAGAGTCAGAATTCTAAGTATTTAACAATCAAACCAATACAAGGATTGGCCAACTAGAAGAGATGCCCAATGAATCAAATGATCATTCTGGTGCGTGTTGACTAAATAACAGACCCGGAGAGAGGGGAGTAATGCCTGATTCCCACTTGAGAATTCAGCGTGGCAGCAGCCTTGCTTTTATGTGTTTCACAGGACAGAGGCAAGGGAGGAATAAAATAAAATGAGCCAATGCGTGAGAAAGCATAAGATCCCCCTGTAACTTTCTCTCAGGCTTCCAATAATAGGGTGACAGCTAAATGCATGCAGCCCCAAGGGAGCTAGGAAGTGTCTGAGAACACCAGTGGACTCCAAGAAGCTTGAACCCATGTTAGAGCCTCAGGCAGTAGCAGAAGTAGTGGGCATAAGGATCAATTTCCAAAGGGTAAGCAAGAAAATTTAAATCACAGCTGATGCCAGCAGAGAACAAAAAATGCCTATTGTCCACACACACACACACACACACACACACACCCATGCACAAGCCGTCTTTGAAATTTAAATGTCTTTCAGGGGAGAAAATGGAAAAGGACAGAACCCTAAGTTCTGCCTGAATTTGAGATTAAAATAAGTGAGCAATAATTTTACTGAGTTTACTTGGGAATATTTGATCAAGTTTTCTGCTTTTAGAAGGAAATGTGGATTTATTATAGAAATTATATTTATTTACAGAAAAATAAAGATGTATTTATCCATTGGGTGCCTATTCAGCACATTGCTACATCAGTGGTTGTCAAACATTTTAAGTGGTAGAGATGTCATTTTGGATGGAACTCTCACATGCAAAAAAAGATCAAACCAGGGCCATTCTGGCTGAGCAGAGATGAGGGACCAGGACTTAGCTCAGGGCATCTGTCTCAAGTGTTTTCATGGAATTGGAGCACCCTTATAAAGAAAGCCATTTTGAGAACTATTGCTCTACTCAGTGCCAAGCTGGGTGTCTTACAGAAAGTGTGTTAACAGGTGTGTGAGCTATAAACCTGAAAGACCTAGCTTTAACTCCTAATGGAACAGGAAATTTGTGCATAAAGTGTTTCTAATTATGTCCCTTGGGCTTTTGACTTTATCTAAGTCCTTGCCTTGCTGGATTTAAAGAAGAAGTGAAAGCAAGTAACCAAATGTTTTACTCTAGCATATGCAGACCGGCCTGTCAGCTGTCCTGAAAGCAATTTGCTATATTGCATTCATTCAACAAGTGCTTATTATGCTTTTACCAAATACCAAACACAGTTTCCCTGCCCTCTCTTGACCGCTCTATCTTTACACAAATCCTTGGAACTATAGATGCTTCTGCTGCTTGCTGCCTTTTCAGATCAGAACAAGCTGTGAATGTCTGGATGTGTTTCTGTCAATGCTTAAATTCTCGAAGCTCTTGGTGGGTTTAATCCCTTTTGGGAAGATCAACCCAGAAACTCTAAGTATCTAGAGCTTGCCCAGGTTGTCATATTCACATGAGGGAGGGCTCTGGTCTAAGACACTGGGACACGAAGATCTCATCATTGATCAGTAAAGGTAGGAAACAGAGACCTTCAAGGTCATTTCTGTTCACTGTTTAATCGGATCATATGCCATTTAAAAAATGCCACCTCTAGACCTAAAGTCCCTGGGTTAATTGTGAAGAAAAACGGTACCTTTAAAAATATCTGGTGCTTTATTTGTATCAAGTTATACATATAGTTAAATCAACTGACCTGCTGGATTTATTGTGAAAAACAGCAGTGCTCTGCCCTGCTCAGTCTATCCCATTTCCAGCTCCTCCAAGACAACCCTTTCTGCTTTCTTAGCTTTTGGTATTTTACCTTCATTTTATTTCCATGTCTCTAAATAATATTATTTTACTTTTTCTTGATGTTTTTCAGCTTTAGGTATTATCTAGCCTAAAAGCGTCCAGCTTTCTTTAACCACCATTGCACTCTAGCCGTACACAATAACTTCTGTCTTGTACAGTTATATCCTAATCCTATTTAAACACACATTCAGTGTTTACATGATTAGACTGTGTAAAGTCTATTCACCCCTGAGGCACATTCTCTACTGTGATTACTTTTTCCTTCTTATACACTTTGACATGTGTGTTCTTTGCTTAGTTTTCTATACATTTATCACCAATTCTTCTCTAAATTCTCACCCATTTGTCTAAATCTCTTCTTGTTGTGTTCAAATGCATCAGCTAACCCATCAATCTCATCTTCCTGGGGACGTTCTCCCGGAACCTTCTGGCCTGTCCTGTCTGGGCAGGATTCTCTCCACACCTGGTGCACATTTGTGCTCCTTCATCATCATCAGGGATTCTCTTCATCACCCTCTTGAGTTGGAGCCATTTTCCTGGATCCTCTATCTTCTGCCTTCTTGACATTTTCCCGTGTTTTTATTGAGACCTTCTTTTAATGGAATCTTGGAAAAGGATGCATATCTGAAAATGCCTTAAATCTACCCTCATATTTAACTAAGAATTTAGTTGGAGGTATAATTCCGTGTTGGAAAAATAATTTTCCTTGGAATATTGTAAACATTGCTCCAATATCTTACTGCTGCCAGAAGTTTTTTTTGACAAGTTCAAAGTTGTTATGATTCCTGTTTTCTTTATTTTCTCTCTGGAAGTCTTACATTTGCTTTCTTAAATTATCCCCAGTGTTATAAAATTTCACTATATGTACCGTCATATGGGTCTATTTCATCCATTGTGCTGGACATTTAGAGTATCTTTCATTCTGGAAACTCATATCTGTCAGGAAATCTGAGGGACAATGTTAAAACTCATTTCTTTGCCATCAGTATTCCCTGTTCTCTCTTCCTGGGACTTCTATTATTTGGATGCTGGCCCTCCTGCACTGGTCATTTTTCCAGGCAGGGATTATTTCATATTCATGTTTTTATCTCTGATAAAATAGATAAAGGTATTAAGTATCTCATCCTTAGCAGTTGCTCAATAAATGATGGCTGAATCAGATTAAACTGAATGAGTTCATATTAAGAAAATTCTCTCTGGCTGGGATTCCCTCCTTCTACACCGTCTTTGTTTACTGGCATTCTGCCCATCCTCCAAGATCTGACCTAGGTCATCTTCTCTGATTCTTCCACTCTTTCCCTGCAGCACTAGCACATCTGTCATTTACTTCTGTGGTATACATTTAGTTGCTTGTAAGAATTCTGTATGACCTTAGATTGTACACTCCTGGAAGGCAGGAACCTAGTCTTATACATATTTGTGTACCACCTACCACCCATATATTACCTCCAAGAATCTCCATACCGTTTCCCATAACGGCTTCACCAATTTATACTGGTGCTTATCACTACCTAGTTCTTAATAAACGTCTATTGAATGAAAGAATAAATGGAATAAAGTGAGGAAGTTGATGCCTTTTTTAAAATCCTGGTACAGAAATTCCAAGTAGCTAAGGTATGACTTCAGCCAATGAACAAACATAACCCTCAACAGTGACAAGGGAAATAAACTGTTTATTTCAGTTAAGGAAGAACGAATACAGAAAAATGAGCCTGTGAAGTATAATGAAAGGTCCTCAAAGTCACTGTTTCTGAATCTTAAACACTGCAGAAACAGCTATTTAAAAATATCAGTTGATGCTGGTGGGAATGTAAATTGGTGCATCCACTATGGAAAACAGTATGGAGATTACTCAAAAACTTAAAAATAGAACTACCATGTGATCTAGCTATTTCGAGGTATTTATCCAAAGAACATGAAACAGTAAATAGAAAAGATATGTACATGCCTATGTTCATTGCAGTATTATTCATAATAGCCAAGACTTAGAAACAACCTAAGTGCCCATTGATTGGTGAATGGATAAAGAAGATGTGGTATATATATATATACACACAATGGAATACTAGTCAGTCATAAAAAAGATGAAATTTTGCCATTTGCAACAACATGGATAGGCCTTGAGAGTATCGTGCTAAGTGAAATAACTCAGGTGGAGAAAGGCAAATACCGTATGATTTCACTCATATCTGGAAGATAAATAAACAAAAAAACACATAGATACAGAGAACAGATTGGTGGTTACCAGAGGGAAAGTGGGGTGGGAGGAGGGCAAAAGGGGTAACGGGACACATGTGTATGGTGACAGATGGCAACTAGACTTTTGGTGGTGAACATGTTACAATCTACACAGAAGTCAAAATATAAGGATATACACGTGAAATTTATACAATGTTATAAACCAATGTTACCTCAATAAAAAAGTAATAAGATATGTATAAAAAATGCCAGTTGAATACTTGTTTTTCTTTTAATTTTCCCCACAATGTGTATACATAAATCCAAGTTTGAATCCTTTTGGCATTGACTCAGGGAGAGTTACTAATTGTATTTAAGGAAAATACATAAGCAATAAGATTTATATTGGTCCACAAAATTATTTTCCAGATTAACTTTAATTTGCCACTACCCATATGTGGTAAAGTTTAACAGAATGCTTCTAGAGAGGACCGTAAGTAAAGGAAACTGTGAATTTTAATTCTATTTAAGGGAATAGAATTTAATTATGAAATCAAGACTGGAACAACGTAAAAAGGAAAATGGCAATCCTGGGTATATCACAATAATGCGTCAATGTAGCTCCAGGAGGTATTTTGGGCATCACCATAAAGCACTGTTGGAGGAGATCCAAGTGTGGTTTTTCTATTGACCATGACAGTCTGAGCTGCTCCCAGTGGGCAATGTTTAGCTGAGGTCTGCATGTGTAATTGTTTCCAAAGTATACATGGGGTATGATTCCTTGAACTGTCAGGTAACTAGACTCAATCAAAAGTTTTGATATGTTGATCTAATCAGAAGAAATGCTTGGCGTCGAGTAAAAATCTTAAATCTAAAAATAATCTTTCAGTATGCAGAAAACAGCCTTGAGACAAAGATGGGCAAAGTGGTGCGTCTGTTGCTGACACTAGAGCTGTATCCACGCTGCAAAAAAGAAGAATTTAGGAAATCATCCAGATGAATCAAGACAAAAACAAACCAATGCAAACTAGCCTTGTTAGTTCTACTGAGCAGGATTTTTGATTTAGAATGCTTGCATAATTTCCTCATGATTTCTCTCTAATTTGTATTCATTGAAATGATTTTTTGACTTTGCCCAATTCTCCAAATATAATTTTTTCTTTCTCAACTGTAATATAAGTCCTTAGAATGATTGTAGCCTCTCTCTGTGTTTTCCTCAAAAATAGCTCCAAATTATAGAGGCCCTACTATGTGACAGCCATATTCTATATGTTACCTCATTAGTCTTGATAACATTCCTTTGGGAAAGGTATTATCAGACCCATGTTATAGACAAGGAAACCAAAGCCACAGAGGTGGAATAACCTGGCCCAGGTGTAAAACTAGTGAGTTCCTAAGCTTAGATTTGAACCTAGGGCCAAAATTAATTCCCCTTTAAAAATGCTACGTTTCTACTTTTATGTCATTATAACACAAAGGAGATGTTGGTAATTGACTGTCAACAGTCCCCGCTCTATGATTTCACTGTCCAGGAGTTCTGCCATCTCACTGTGCCCGAATCCTTGTAACCAAAGCAGCCGTCTTGTGGATGTCAGGCAGAGGCAGGGATGCAGTCACGGTTGTAGACATCAAGCCGGCAGTTACAGGGGTCTATCCTGCACCCAGCTCTATGCTGAGCCTGATGGAGACACAAAACAAGGGAAGATCCAGTCCCCTTCCTTGGTAAACTAAATAGACATTGTTGCTTTGAAAAATTCCCCTATCTCTCAAGCATTTCACCAGTGTTGATTGAAATGATTTTAGGTTGTTCACCGACCCCTGAATTAGGTAATATTGAATTTCAAAGAGAGATGTATTCCCTTTTCTAGCCTTCTGATAACTGTCAAGAAGAACGGCTCAGTTTGGTGCACGTGAGCTTTTAAAACTCCTGTTAATCTCTGTTGCCAATAAAGGGAAAACGAGCATTTGCCTCAGAGGCTTTGGCAAGCAACAGAGCATTTATTTTATTGGTATCCTCTATTTATGACAATTGACACTAACTTTCTATTTGTGATAGTGAGATATATTGTCCTTTCTAAATAAATTTAGGCTAAAAAGTGAGTCAATTGAAATAAAGATATTTAAAAAACAATAATACAGCCATATGACAATAATACATTTAAATAATATAACAAAGATATGGCAAGAGAGCCAACCCTGGAATCTGAACAACTGAAATACAAGGAAGAGAGAACAGGCAGGGTCTCAGGCAGCGCCCCCTGCAGCATCTCCTGGACTAGGCTGTTTCCCGGTGCGATTGAAGGGAAAAGCTGTCTCCAATCTTCTGTAAAGGATGAATAGAAGTGGAAAATTCTTTTTTATGGAAGAGAAATCGTAGATGAAAACATGACTCATGGAAGCCTCATTCTCAGTAATTAGGTGCTATCATAAATAAAGCGAGTGACCAAGAGGTGACTTTCATTTTAGGCAAACTATAAATATCCTCTGGAAATAAGATTGAGTTGTTTATAAGAAGATACAAATAATAAACCTTAGCATCATGGTTCTAGTAATTAAAAAATTTCATTTGAAGAGATAAAACCAGAATAAGCAGGTAATACATATGCTACTGAGTTGTAACAATTGAGGATTGAGGACCACCTTGCCCCCTGCACAAACTTTCTGTTTAAGATGCAAATACGGGCAACTTAATGATGGCCCCCAGGCCCAACATCAGCCACTGATGTGCTTATGTGCACTCCACAGAAGCGAGCATCCCAGATCCAGACCCGGGCGATTTCATCCCGTCATCTGGCTTTAAACACCTTCCATGCACTGACACTCCTATGTCAGCCCTGTGAGGGTAGGATTTTTGTCTCTCTGCCACCAGAACTTGTGGTAAGCAGTCCTGAATATTTGCGGATGAATTAACAAAGCCTGCCACTTAAGCTCCTGATTTTATATAATCATTCCAGAAAGAAATTCTTCTATAGTATTTTTCACTCTTCCCCAGTTTCTAAAACAGACTCTCAACATTACCTCCGTGTGTCAGGGTTGTCACTATGAGAATTAAGTCAATATAGTACAGCTATGCAAACGCTGGCCTCCTCAGGTGCTAGCAAACCTCCTAAACCTGCTTCCCCATACCTAATGCTTCCCCCATTAACCTCCCAACCTCTTGCCACTACTTTTTATATTTTCCTTTCTCTACTGTTGCTGCAAGACTGCCATTACTGTTCACTGTCAAAGTGCCTGATTTTAGCAGCTTCCTATAAATATATATATACACACAGACATACATATATATGTTTGTATATATGAATATATATATATATTTTCTGATTGACATAATTGGTGAAGTGCTGCATAAGCTTAGTACATGGGCTTTGTGTCATCTGCTTTGGTTACTGAGAACCATTTCTTTTCTTTTTTTTTTTTGTGAGGAGGATTGGCTCTGAGCTAACATCTGTTGCCAATCTTCTTCTTTTTGCTTGAGGAAGATTGTCACTGAGCTAACATCTATGTCAATCTTCCTCTATTTTTTGCATGTGGGATGCTGCCACAGCATGGCTTGATGAGCAGTGTGTAGGTCTGCGCCTGGGATCCAAACCCATGAATCCCAGGCCGCCTATGCAGAGCACAGGAACTTAACCACTATACCACTGGGCCAGTCCAGAGAATCATTTTCTTTACTTCTTCTTTTCCAGCTGTGATCAGTCTTGTCAAAGTTGAGTAAGTGGGGTGCTGGTGTAAATAATAAATAAATACAAACTAATAATATTTTGAAGCTCATTCATTTTTCACAGTTTGAATATACTCCTGTGCTATATTACTTTCCAAGGTAGAAGCTGTTTTACCCAAATACGTCATTTCAGAGATAACGGGGTCTTCATCTTCCCCATTGAGTTCTGCGGATTCATTTCATTTTGCCTTGGGTAATTTATTCTTTTAATTAAAAGTTTTGATTCCTGTTTAGATAAAAATCCACTTCCACTGAGAGAGGTGACATATTAACTCCCACCAGTGAGTTTAGCGTGACACAGAAACATTCCAAATCCGTTCTTGAAAGCAAGTTTTGATCATGATTATTGACCTATTACACGTCAGGTAAGACTTCACATGGCACTGAAAATAAAACGAAGACTCTTCCGATAGCCCACAACGTTCTGCGGGATATGACTCGCCTGCCTCTGTTCTAATCTCGTACTCTCTCATAGCATATCCCAGCCCCCTTGGCCTCCTTGTATTAGTGTCTCAGCAATGCCAAGCATCTGTCCATCTCAGGACGTCTGCTGTGCTGTTCTCTTAGCTCACAACTCCCTCCTCCCGGATTTTCACACAGCTAAACTGTTACTTCCTCAGAGAGCCCTCCCTCGGGCAACTTATTTAAGTGATATCTTCCTTCCACATTATTCTCTCGATGAAAATTCCCTTTTTCTCCATAGCTTTTACCATACTTGTAATTATTTCTTTGTTGATTTGTGGGGTTTTTTCTGTCTCTTCCTTTATACTTTACAGTCTGTGATGGCAAACCCTCTGTCTATTTAGAGGCCTTTACGTCTCCATCATCTGGCACGGTAGGCTTTAAACAGAGCTTGAGAAAAGGAGGAAGGATGAGGCCACTGGGCTCCTGAAGGCTGAGGAAGGAGAAGCTTCATGGGAAAACAGCACTGAATACAAAGAAAGAGCTCACTCTGGAGATACAGTTGACAACAAAAATTCCCTCTGGGTCCAAAACAGAAAACATAAATGAGTGAAGAGGGCTGGCATAAGATGACAGAAGGGAACCTGCCCTCATTCTCAGTGCTTGGAGGACACCAGGGAGTCGTGGGGGATAGGATGACCTGGAAGAAGGATGACTCAGTCCCACTAAAGACAGTGGGGGAGACTTAGCTCATCCAATATTTGCCGTGAAGGAATAAGAGGCCAATATGGTCAGACCTCGATTTTTTCAAGAGAAACTATAAACGCAAATTTTTATTTGACTTCTACTGATTTTAATGCTGGCAACTACATCGAAAATGTTAAAACTTTGCAGGGGCCAGTATCAAGGGAGCCAAACATAGCTATCTAGACTACCATTTTGAAATCTGTGCTCTCATGAACATCTCTATTCCCGCTACAGATTTTCCTAGAGGCAATCCCTCCTAAAAGATGAGTGATATGTAATAACTCTCCAGCACTCACTCCCATTACTTGGAAATCTAGAGGAGTTCCCATTCAACTTTTCCAAGACAATCAAGATTGCTTATCTGAGTTCTGTCTTCCAAATTCATCTTGAATCCAAAGTCTCTCTTTATTATACCTAACTTATTCATTAATTTACTCAAAAAGTTAAGTACCTACTCTGCACTAGGCACTAGGGATAAAATCGTAAGCACTATAGATTTGTTCTTGCCCCCTTTGAGCTTCTGTCTTATGAAGGATTTACAGAGGTAGACAGCAGTTATAAGACCTCCACCCAGAGCTTGCTGGTGCTCACCTTGATTTCTCCTTCTCCATTATTCTTCACGCCAAATCAATCCCCATGTCTGATTAATTCTACCCTAGATATCTCAAAGCTCTCCACTCCTCTTTGTTTCACACCCACTGCTGCTGTAGCCCAAATCAACATAATTTTTATTTAAACCATCAGAGCAACTCTCTAATTTGTCTCCCTCCGTCTACACTTTGACCACCTGCCACAGTCTGCCCTCCACACAACAGCCAGCATGATCCTCTTAAAAACTGACTTGGATCACGTTGCCCCTCTAATTCAAAACTCTCTGACAAATTTCCACATCATTTAGAGTAAAGCTGGAGTCCTTGCATTGACCCACCAGGCTTAGACCTGGCCCCATTTCCTCCTTATCTCCTCCCATCTTGTGTCTTACCTCTGTTGTTCCAGTCACCTTGGCCTCCTCAAACACTCCAAACACACTCTTACCTCAAGCATTTTGCCCTTGTTCTTCTCCCTGCCTGGCTGCTCTTTTCCTCCATGTCCACATGACTTGCTCCCTTGCTTTCTTCTGCTTGCTTTCCTTACATTTCTACTTTCTGCTCAAATGTCTCTTTATCAGTGAGTCCTGTCCTAAACATTTTACAGAAGTAGCATGCAGCCCCCTTACCCTGTTTTGCTTTTCTCCATAACACTCGTCACTTTCCTACATACTTTTTGTTTACTTGTTTATTAACTTAATGTCTTTCACACTCCATGGAATTTATGTCCCAATAGGCCTGGGACTTAATTTTGTACACTTTTGTATTCCCAGCACCCAGAGCAGCACTTGGCACTATGGTCACTAAATAAATGTTTGCGAATGGATGAATGGCAGGAAGATACAGGATGCGATGGAAATATCTGACCCAGACTTGACGCATCATGGTACACTTCTAAGAAGAAGACACATTTAATGTTAGCCCTGAGGATAAGTAGGAGATCTTAGGCTGTAGGTGGATGATGAGTATGTGTGTATGTGTGTGTGAATGTATGTGTAAAGGCCTGGAGGCAAATGAGAGAATGACAGCTTCAAGGATCTGAAAGAAGTTTCCATATGGCTATAGCAAAAATGAATGAACTGAGACAAATAAATCAAAAGAAGAATTTTGAACTGTGAGTAACATTCATTTAAGGTCATAGAAATGCTGGGCTAGTGTTGCCACATTTTCTGATTTTTCAAGAAAAACTCGATTTTGAAAGATTGGCTCAAATATATAAAAATGCTATACAGACCAAACAAAACATCCATTGATTAGGCGTAACATCTGACAATTCCCTTTGAACCTCCGACCTCCACAATAAGATACAAATTTTTAGCCCTCCTTAAGCTCTCCTCTAACTACGTTTGCAACTTTATCTTTCATTATTCCTGCGCCCAAATCCAATCCTTTGATTTCTGCATTGTCTTTCAAACTCAGCCCGAGCTCCTACTGGCACAACTGTGCATGAAGCCCTTGGAATTCCCGCTTCTTTCCCCTTCCTATCTGAATCGCGTTTCCTTTGAGGGACCAGACGATCTCTTGTTTCCCTGAACTCAGTATGGATCAGTCGCTGTCCTCCACTTGGAAGCCACCCCTCCTGGCAAAGGGGTTGTGTTGGGACCTGCACCTGACAAGGGCTACCGAGGCAGGCAGCTGTAATTTTTCTCTCTGCTGGGTTTACATCTCATTTGTGTAGCTTATAGTTGGGTTTTAAAACCTAATGCATCTCATCCTTTTTATGTTCCTGATTTTGCTTTGGAAAGTTGATTAAGGATGATATATATATTTACATGAAAGAAAACTGTCAGGATAAATCGTGTTGTTTCCTGTTTTCACGGGTCAACAGCTGTGCAGTCTGACGACATCTAGAGCAGGGGTCAGCAAACCATGGCCCAAGGACCACATCCACCTGGTCACTTATTTTTGCGCAGTCTGAGAGCTAAGAATGATTATTACATTTTTAAATACCTGAAACATCAAAAGAATAATATTTTCTGACACATGAAAATTTTATGAGATTTAAATTTCAGTGTTCATAAATACAATTTTATTGGCCATGCCATTTGTTTCTGTGTTGTCTACGGCTGCTTTTGCATTACAATAGCAGAGTTGAGTAGTTGCAAAAGATACTGTATGACCTACAAAGTCTAAAATATTTACTCTCTGGCCCTTCACAGAAATTTAGATCTAGAGAAGTAATTACTAGACTTCGGGATTTTGGAGATCAGCAAAATTAAAGTTGGAGAGGAGAGTAAACAAAGTCAGAGCCGTTGTCTTTTAGTTTATTTCCAAGTAAAGACACTTACATAAATATTACTGTACCGCCAGAATTTAATAAAAGAAAGTACATTATAGCACGAAGAAATAAGAATGGACATATTCTCAGAAAAAGGGAATATTGTACATTTAAGAACACGAGGCCTTAGAGTTAAACCTAGCTGTCTGAGTCCTGGGTCCAGTTTTCTCTGTCTGTGGAACTGCCCTCATTGCTGAACCTTTTTAATATTTAATTTCCTTGATTCAAGGGATGTCACGAACATTTTCAGAATTAATCCTTTTCAGTATTATTTCAATAAGCTGCCAGGTGTCGGGGTCATCCCATTTTCCCATGCTATCTCCCAGATCTCACCCCACGAAGAATGCCTGTAACATGGGAATGCATCTCAGTTTTTCCCATTCATCGCCTTTATTTACGTATCCTACTACCAAATTAGTTCTTGAAGGTAGAGACTCCAATTTGTAGGTTTTTGTCAGCTTTTTAGTGCCTAATATGATACCAAGACTATAGTTAGTGCTCCTATAACTATAGTTAGTCCCTTTGATTGACCAGTCTCCTGGCTCTCAACACTGTCCCTTCTGCTTTACCCATTGAAAATACTGAGGCTGAGAAATGAATAAAATCATCCGTCTTTTCTACTTACCAGAAATAAGTGGCTGCTCTCCAGGTCTGATTAGAGTGGTCCAGTGTTGCCAAGACAAAGCTGGCAGAATGCCTCCTTATGTTTCTTTTTATGCAATTCATTTCTCTTATGGTCATATAATATGATGTAGATCGCAAGTTCAGGAACATTTTGCATATCAACCATGTGGCACAAAGTCAAGTGGGGTCCCTATCAAAATGGGTAACTGGGTCAATAAAGCCTGTGATCATCCAGAAATAATATCAAGAGGAAAATTAATATATTTAAGTAATTACAGGATTCAGCTGTTACAGGATTATGGGATTAATTAATTAATTAATTGCAAGATTAAGCTTTAATTCGTCAGAGGACCAAAGAGCCCTCAGAACTCCTGTAGAGTTTTCTCTCTCCCTCTCTGCTGGAGCTAACCCTTCAAAGTAATTAAGAAATAATTTCCGAGTAGCCGCACATGTAGGCAATCAGACCCAATAGAGGAAACACCTGTTTTTACTTCAATTCTGGCCTGCTTGCTAATAGGGCATATTTGTCTTGGGACATTGTGTTTGCTTGTGTAATTGTGCATAGCACATTTTCAGATTTTATCGCAGATGGATCCTAAAGCAGTTCTGAGTGAGTGTGTCTGGGTAAGCAAGACACAAAAAGCCATCCTCATCTTCTGAACACACAGACGTAAGCAGAATGAGGCCTTGCCGCATACTCTGCCCACACCACGCAGGGCAAACAGGAAGCAGTCGGTGAACAGCGTTGGTCTCACCAGGCGTAGCAACCAGGTTTCTTTTGTTTGGTTAACAATTCCAGACTCATCCAACCCAAACGGGTGAAAAACATGCAGGTCAACAGCTAGATAATGAAAGCGCCGACAAGTAGTCCTGATGTCACAGAAGTAAAAGAGGCTCTGATCCAGTGGAGGATATGCTTCAAGTGGGGAGTTTAAATATCATGCGTAGTAGCTGCATTTTGACAAGAGTTTTCATGACCTAGCCCAGAGAAGGATGTTCTGAGAGTCAAAAAATAATGGGAAGAATTGCTTGAGTACAGAGAGAAGAATGGCAAGGAGAACATAAGCAGAGGAGAAATAAAATTCAAGTCCAAAGAACCAGGTCAGAATGAAAAGTGGCATTCAATAGCTTCGTTTATTTATATGAATGGAAATGAAGTGGAGAACAGAGGAAATGGAATGGAAAAAGTCTTGCTTACATAAAGTAGCTGCATATTTATGGTAAAAATATTTTTAGGCTTGAATTATCTCACATCTTCCTAAATTTTCTATTTTGTTTTGGGTGGATAGAAATATATAAAAATATTAACTATATTCATGACTTCTGTATAAACTGTATGTCCTTAGACAAAACTTTTAGATTGTAATTTTATTGAGGTATAATTCATATACTGTAAAATTCACCCTTTGAAAATGTACAATTCAGCGGGGCTGTTTTCATATATCCCCAGAGTTGTGCACTATCACCACTACCTAGTCTTAGAACATTTCATCAACCCCCTACCCCCCAAAACCCATATCCCCTCTCCCAGCTTCCTCAACCATTGATCTGCTTTCTGTCTCTGCGGATTTGCCTATTGCGGATATTTCATATAAATGGAATCACACAATATGTGGCCTTTTATGTCTAGCCTTTTTCACTCAGTATGATGTTTTCAAGATTCCTCCACCTTGTAGCATACATCATTGCTTTATTCCTTTTGTGCGTGAATAATATTCCATTGTACGGATATCTCATGTTTTGTGTGTCAATTCATCAGTTGATTGATAGACATTTGGATTGTTTGCATTTTTTGGCTATTATGAATAATGCTACTATGAACACTCACATGCAAGTTTTTGTGTGGACATACATTTTCAATTATCTTGGGTACATAGGAATGGAATTACCGGATCCTGTGGTAACTGTATGTTTGACTTTTTGAGAAACTATCCAGAATTATTTTCCAATTTCCAGTGACTGCCCCATTTTCTATTCCCTCTAGGAAGGAATGAGAGTTCCAGTTTCTCTGCATCCTCTCCAACACTTGCTATTGTCCATCTTTTTGATTATAGCTGTCCTAATGAAATGGTTAGATGCAAAGATTCTGAATGGTCCTCCAGAATGGCCTAGCACAATTGAAACAGGTCTGACTCTTTCATCTGGTTTTACCATCTGATCTATATTATTTTTGGATTGCAGATTAAATTAATTAAACTAAGAATATACATTTTATCCTAGTATAGGGCTGGTTTTACCCTCTCAACATTCAGTCAGTGGCTATCACTTAATGTGGGTCATGTTTTAATAATTATCACAGGCGTAATATATGCATGTGCTTATTTGCAAAGCCAAGTTTTGTGTCAAGGGCTGATGTACACCAAGTGATTAGGCTGATACCAGATTGAAGGAGAAGCACTCCATTTGCAGGGGCGTGATCAACCCTGACTGAACTGCTTACTAACCAAATGGAGCAGCACAGGTAGACAACTTTAATAATGGCTGATTAGGCCTTTTGCTAGTGGAGGTACAATGAAGCAGTACAGCTTGAGATATTAGAAAGAGCCATGGCCTTGGAATCAGGGGATCTGGATTCCAGCTCTGTGATGAACTGTACCCAGTCCTGTTCCCCAGCACTGACTCTGTCCTACCTGGTTAGATATGTCTGCTACTTGCTTACCAGAGTCTTAAGGAACTTACCTTAAGAGTGCACTTAAAAGGTTTTGCATTATTGCTGCCTTAATTGACTGCCTTTGGCCCCTAGGTTGTAAGCTCTGTGAGGTCAGGGAATCCTTTCTGTTTTATCTACCATTTCATTTTCAGCACAGTCCTTGACATAAAGCAGCTGGTTATTAAATATTGTAGACATCTTGTACAAGTCACTGAACAGCAACTCCAACCTGACATTAGTATGGAGTGCTCTCAATTACCTAAATAGTACCTCCCTCTACAGATAGGTTTCCTTATCTGTAAAATGGGGATGTTAGATACCTCATTGTGTTGTCACAAGAACTAAATCAAATATAAGTTAAGACATTTAAATTGGCGGCACATAGTAAACAATCAATAAATATTCATCATTATCATTATTTTCGTTCTCACTCCCAGGGATCAGTTTCTCAATAAAAATTGAAAAGGGTTGAATGAGAGTCTCCTTAACATACCTCCCAGTGCCAATATTCTGATAACATCTTTGTTAGCATAATAATCCATATCCATGGATATGTGTTTATGGATATTCCATTTCTGGGGCAGGTGGTATGGTGTCCTGGCTTGACATGTGTATGCAGGAGCTTGATAACAGTGGAAGTGCCCAATTTCATTCATGGAGACAAAACTACATTTGATAACCCCTGTTTTTCTCTAAGTCATTTGTGATATGAAACCCAGCTTTACTTTGTTGTTGTATATTGATGGTGCACACTGAAATACTAGGGTGGGTTTAGAAAAGTTTCAGAAAATGTCGTGTCCTTTTCAGTGAAATCAAATCCCGTGTGTTGGTTGCTTTTTAATTTAGAAAAGGTCATCATCATAGACTATTTCAAATTCCCAAAGTAATGTTGAAATCACAGTGCTTCTTGGGGGAACCACCTTATAGGAAAACGCCAGTCCTTTCTATTTTTCTAACTATGCTCTGAAACTCCAAACTTGAATTCCTGATCTTATCCAGGAGGGAAACACAATATTAATTCCTGCTCTTCTAAAAGTATTTTCTTGGGGCTGGCCCAGAGGCATAGTGGTTAAGTTCGTGCACTCTACTTCAGTGGCCCGGGGTTTGCAGGTTCGGATCCCAGATGTGGGCCTAGCATCACTCGTCAAATCATGCTGTGGCAGCATCCCACATAAAATAGAGGAAGATTGGCACAGATGTTAGCTCAGGGCCAATCTTCCTCAAGAAAAAAATAATAAATACAAGTAAAAATAAAAGTATTTCCTTAAAAATAATAAAACAGCAATAAAATGGCTTTTGCTCAGATTCACTCCATTCCTACTGATATTGACTTGTGTTAAAGGACTATCTAAAAGGCTTTGTCGGTCATATTGGGATTAAGGGAGCATAGATGACAGCGCCCCAATTAAATCCCATGGATATATTTCACTCCCCTCAATCCATCTTTGTGTTTCTCCTTCCTCTTCTACTTTCCCTACCCAAAACTAAACTTTCTGTGTCTCTTCTCCTTTATCTTTCTTTGTTTTACCTTCTAAGATCACTTGACTTTTATTTCATCTCCATCTTTTATTCTTTTTCTGGACCTCTTTCCTCTTTAGACTTTCTATTTTAACATGAGGACTCAGAAAGTGATAGAGAGATTAGGGAGGGAAAAGTAGAAGATGGGAAGAAAAATCTGGAAGAGGATGTAGAGGCAAAGATAATTGTGACTGAGGAGGATAAAATGAAGGAGAGACAAGCTACCAAAATACTTTGAGAAACACACGTGACAGATTTTCTGGGAAGAGTAGGGCTAAAAGGTTTAAAGAAAAAGTGCCCAGACCAGACATCAACACACTTTTACTGACATTGAAAAAGGACTGCAGAAGATGTTCCAGTAAAATAAACATGCTATCTGGCTTTTTAATAAACTTACTTCCTCTTTGAAATAGGCAATTACAGACAAAGTATTTTTTGTAGGTTGTTTCCCTACCGCTGTTACTTGGGAGCTCTTTTGTTCAGTCAAAAATGACAGTATCTACTGTCTCTAACATATTTGAATAGAGTTTCATATAAAGAGTAGTTACTTAATCGAATTCAGGGACCAGGCCCAATATATATACATAAAAGGTATTTTAGTAAATGTCCTATGTTTTGCATTGTCCATTCTTACATGATAATGTCACTATTCTTGAGATTTCCACCGCTAATTCCACTCAGGACAAGGAGCATTTAGCCGAAACACCAGTGAGCAAGTCACATATTACATGGCTTTGAGCCATCTGCATTCCAAATACTTAATCCTCGGGAATAAATCTTGGTTGGAATGACAGAATAACAGAAAGAGGGAATGCTTTTTTAAAGTTTTCTTGTTCAAATACCCCTTTTCTTGTGAAATGTATCAAAATAGAAATCACCTATTTCAAAATAAAGTAAATAAACCTTAATATATATTGTAAACTCCTGTCTAGTCATTACCTAGGTCAAGAAACATAACATTGCCAGTTATAGATTTATAGGAGTCTCGACATCTGCTATGGTCTGGATGTTTGTGTCCCCCACCCAAATTTATATCTTAACCCTGAAGGGGGATGGTATTAGTAGGTGGGGCCTTTGGGAGGTAACTAGGTCATGAGAGTGGAGCCCTCACCAAGGGATTAATGTTGTTATAGAAAGATCCCACAGAGCTCCCTAGCCCCCTTTCGCCATGTAAAGATACAATGAGAAGAGTGTAACCCGGAAAAGGGCCCTCACCCAACCCTGCTGGCGCCCTGATCTCAGACTGCCAGCCTCCAGAACTGTGAGAAATATATTTCTGTTGTGTTTAAGCTCTCCTGTCTGTGGTATTTTGCTATAGCAGCCCGAAGGGACGAAGTCAAAATCCAGGAGAGCAAGCCCTCCCAACTTGTTCTTCAGGAGTGGCTCAGTTCCTCTCCACCATTTGTTGTTCCATCTATATTTTAAAAACAGGTTTTCAAGTTCTAATAAATATTTTGCTGTGATTTTGATTGAGACTGCATTAGATTTATAGATCATTATGCGGAACATAGTATATTTATCAATTATTTATTTAGGTCTTTATTTTTTTCATAAAGTTTTATAACAATCTCTGTAGAAGTCTGGCATATGCTTTGGCAGACTTATTTCTAGGTATATGATTTTATAAAGATTATCTCAAAAGACTTTATAATTATATGTGCAGAAGTCTTGGACATACTTTGGCAGATTTTTTTCCCCTAGGTAGGTGATATTTTATAACATTATAAATGCTATCTCTATTTAAATTTTACTCTTTTAGTATTTTGTCACTTAGAAAGAAATTGATTTTGTACATTGATTTTCTGTCCTGCAAACTTGCCCAGCTGTCTTTTTAATTCTAATAATGTAACCGTAGATTCCTTCTAGATTCTTTGATGTGCAAAATCATACATCTATACATAGTAATTTTTGCTTTTCCTTGTTAATTCTTATACATTCCCTTTCTTTTCTTGCCTTACAACACCAACTAGGACTTTTAGTGCACCGTGAAAAAGAAATGTTGATGGCAGACATCCTGTCTTGAAAGAGAAACTTTCAATATTTTTACCGTTAAGCATAATGTATGTTATAGGTGTTCATAGATAATCTCTGTCCGATTAAGGATGTTTTATTTTTTCCTCAGCTTGCTATGGGATTTTGCTATTTAATCATGATGGATGTTGAATTTTGTTAAGATCTGGGTGCTGAGGTGCTTATTGTTACTGGATTTCCACCGCTTCTAGAACTTTTTAGTGAACAGAGGTAGGAAATATAGTTGTAAATACACTCACACATACACACGAATCTATGTCTATCTCTGCATCCATCTGTGTGTGTGTGTGTACCTATGAGTCTATAATGATACCTCCAATTCTAATCCAACACTACAGGGCTCATTGTAGCCTTCCTTCTTTCCTTATTTGTAATTCCTTTCTTCAGCAAGAGAAACCAGGTCTCCTTATCCAGAATATATTTATTTGTTTTCACAGTCCTAGAATACCTATAAAGTAGTTTTGGAATTTCTAACCCCACAACCCTGTGAAAAACAAATTTACTAACTACAGTACTATGTTTGTGTATAATTCCTTTTGTCCTTAGCCTTAAGTTACTGGGAAAATATTATTTTACAAAGTTACTTAGGTTCCTTCTTCCCTTTTCCTTCCATCCTCTTCAGTGTGATTATGTTGTTGATTTGGGTGACAGGAATGTTTGTTACTGTTTGTATTCCATTTCGGGTTGCTTTCACATCATAGATAAATTTATTTTTTTTATTTTGAAATAAAGTTGAATTAAATTAATGGTCGTGAAATAGGACCATGGTTCTAAAAGTCAGAACTATATGAAAGGGTGCACTCGGAGCAGGATCACTATCATCTCCTTTCCTGTTTCACTTCTCCTGTTCTTTCTACCCCATTCCCACTATCCTTTGTAGGTAAACTATCTCATTTGTATTTTTTGCATAGATGAGCAGATAAATATATTTTATCTCATATTCCATTTATCTTACAAGATAGTTTACTATAGGTACCCTTGCATTTTGCTTTTTTATGTTTAACAATATATCCTGGAAATCCTTCCATATCAGCTCATAAATATCTTCCTCATCCTTTTTGTTACTGCTGCACAGTACTCCATAATTTATTTAACCACTCTCCTTTTTACAGAGATTTATAATGTCTCTAATGTTTTGCAATGAAAATGACGCAACAATGAATAACCTTGTAGGTGTGTATTTTTGTACTGTTGGAGATGTAAATTCCGAGAAGTGTCATTGCTTGGTCAAAAGGTAAATGCATATGTAGCTTTGTTAGACATTGCCAAATTCTCCCAGAATAGTTGTACCAGTTTTCATTTGCATCAGCAGTATATGAGACTTTTTCCCCATAGCTTTGCCAAAAGAGTGTGTTGTCATACATTTTAATAGTTGCTGATCTGATAGGAAAGAAATATTATATCAGTATTTTTTTATTTATCTAATTATTAGTAATTTTGAACATCTTTTCATATGCTTAAGGGCTATTTTATATCTTTTTTTTCTGTAAACTGTCTTTCAAGTGTTTTTCCCATTTTCCTGTTGATTTTTCACTCTTTGTCTCTCAAGTTTTAAGAGTTTTTTGTATATTAGGGATGTTAATCCTTGGTCTGTATTACACGTTGAACACGTTTTCTCTTAGTGCATCAGTTCTCTTTTAACTTTGATTATGGTGTGTTTTTTGCCATGCACAAATATTTGTTGTTGTTGTTGTTACAAATATATTAACCATTTCTTTTGTTGCTCTGGATTATAAGACATAGTTAGAAAGATTTCGCCTGTGATGAGATTAAAGAGAAATTCACCTATGTTTTACTTCTAGTGTTTGTATGGTTTTATTTTTTACATTTAGCTCACTAATCTTCTTGGAGTTCATTCTTATGTGTGGATCTAATTTTATATTATTCCAAATGGCTACTCAGTTTTTCAGCACAATTTATTTATAAGCCTACTTTTCTCAATGCAGTATGGTACCCTGGATTGGATTCTGGAACAGAAAAGGACATTAGTATCTGAGGCTCCACGTCCTCTTTGGTACAATGTGGCTGATATCTCTTTCAAAATCCTGGTATGTAACTTAATTGATGTGCCCTATACACTCCGGTGGGCATTTAATAAATGCTAGTTTCCTTCCTAGTAAACAATTACTATCTGTTGGCTTAGTGTTTCCAGATAAAACAAGCGTCTGCCTAGAGCAGGTTTCTCAAATAGGAATGTTCATAAAAATCACCTGGGATGCTGGCTAAAATGCAGATTACTTGGTCCTATCCTTTAGATACTCTAACTCAATGGCTCTGGTGTGGCTCGGGAATCTGCATCATACCCAGGATTATGTGTGATTTTGAGACCAAACACGGAGAAGCTTTAGCCTAAGGGGTGTGCCTTTCTCATACAACCCCACGGTAATGACTACAATTATGCAAAAATTACAGTCCAGCTAGGGTCATAAATCAGTATACTGGTAAAACTATCTAACATGAGTGACAGATCAATATGTCTGTGACAAAAATACTGAAGATTTCAAAAGTAGAAGTGTGATTAGAGTTCGTTTTAGTTCATTTGAAATAGGTGATTTTTGAGACAGCTCATGAAGAAAGTTAGGTAGGAGGATGTGAAGGGAGACGTCGTGTTTGTGTGGTTAGCGACTCTTGGGTACGTTAGCATTCTGCCCACACCAAAACATCTTTCCCTGGAATCTGACAACACGGAGGAGAAAGATGGAAAGATGCATCTTTTTATTAGTGTTCCAAGGCTACTCAGAGAAAATAAAAGATAAAGGGGATCTCTTCCAGAACAGGTATCTTTTTGAGTTCCAGTTGAGCTAAAAATAATGTGTGTTTGACTTACACATGAATTTAAATTTTCTACCAGAAAATCTCTCCCCAGCTACTGACTTCAGTAAATAGATTGATGCCAAGAGCATATTTACTGTTTAGAACCCGTTATAGAAGAATGCTGTCTCTATGTCTCTTACTCCAGCACTGATATAGGCAGCAGGTGACAGGGACACTACAGCTATGACTCATTTTCAAGTATTGTGTCTAAAAGTAATTTTTGTGGCAGCTCAACCACTGAGTGATTTCAAATTTCTAAATAGATGGTAAAGTACATCAGCATGATTAAATGCACTCCCACGAGAAAAAGTGTTTGTTCTCAATATCATCATGTAGCCTGTACAACTCTAATTTGAGAGTCTAGATGTTCAAAAACACCTGTCACAATACGTTGAACGTGATTTTGTTTTGTGTGGCGGGATGGTGTGTGACAAGATCAGGCTCTTGACTGAAAAGTATAACATGAAGCGGCCTCTTTCCTCCAATAAGGATTCAACTGCCAAGGTGATGGGGGCTGTTTGTATTATCTAGAAATTTTTAAAGATTAGAGACCAACTTTGCATATTTAGAAGACTTGGACATTTTATTCTAGTTGGATAGTTTCTCAGGACTTTTAGGAGCCAAATACATGTTAAGATGAGAACTCCCTTGTCTCATTCTAATGGGGAAAAAAGAATGTGTTGAAAATAACTGTCAAGATACTATACACATAATACACTTATGCATATACATATGATCTACATCAGATACTATTTTCTAGTTTGGTGATGACATACGGTCTTCTGAAAAATATCTCTGCAAAGGAGCACCCCTCAAACACTAGAAGCCGAGAAGAGGGTAAACAGATACGAGTATATATGTTTATAGAAATTTTCCACGGAAGATCTATGCTTAAGGGACTTTAAAATTATGATAAAAATGGTGTGAATTAAAGTATAAAGCATGAGTATCAATTTTTTATCAATCAATGTTATATCTACCTTTGTCTACTTCATTACATCTAAGTCTATATCATTGTATCTCAGACTTTTTCGGTGTGGCCTTCTTTGGTAAGACTCAAGATCTCATGCCAATGCCCACCACGCAACACACTTCCCACTTCCCAAAGGGAAAAAGAACTAGGTGAAGACAAGAAAGTGTCACTATAGAAGCAAATACTCAGACACACAAACATATGGAAAGAGAGAGAGGAGGCACTCTGATTTTAGAAATGTTGGAATGGATGATTCCCATCGAAACCACATAACATAGACACATAAAATCTAGTCATTACTGAAATTATGGGTTGTGGGCCAAAAATACTGTTGATGCACGTATGCATCATCATGTACTGTAGCATTAACCAAACTACCACAGTAAACAAACAGAGAATAATGTAGCTAAAATAATAATAAATTAGAATGAAAGGCAAGTAGAACAGCATATGAAAATGACACCTATTTTAAGAGAACACTGGTGCTATATCAATGCCAGGTTTCTAGCATTCAAACTGTGTGTATGCATGAAATATTTGAACTCTACCACACTGCATAGCATAGTGTGTCAGCTGGTCTCCATAGTAGAACACTGAATTTAAGTCCTCAGTATGCTCTGTTAATGTGCTAATTTATTTTGCAATTATCAAGTTTAAGTAACTCTAATAGCTCACCCATTAATTTAGTCATAAGTAGCCTTAAGTCCTATGTGAAAATAAAAGTATATGGATTTATATATCCTTTACATGTAAGAAGTGAGCAGGGACTTGCATTTTGAGAGAGTTGTGAAGTATATTAGTAGCCTGCTAATGGCCTGGGAGCGTACTTTAAGAGTCATTGATTATATATGGCCAAAGAGAAAGAGCATAATTCTTTAAAAATAGCCACAGATTAGTGTATGCAGATGTGGCAAATTGTTTGACTGGATAATTTCACACTGTCAGAAGCTTAATGAGGTTCTGGTCTCAGCGCCACTGGTTAGGATGACCTCAGGGCCTCTTTGCACAAAAACACATTACAAAGTTGAGAAGAGCTTTGAGGTCACAGAGACAGGACATTCCTTCCGATAACCCTGCAGCCAGATTACACAGACTTGGAAGTCTTTGTAATTGTGTTAGGACCTGAGGGTGACAGCAGCTCTAAGTGACTTGGCTGATGTGACTAGCCAGATTGAAGACGGGTCAAATGTGCACAGTTCTGTAATTTCCCAACATTGAATCAATAACTCCCAGAGTCGTATTCCTCAGGTACCAGCTGACAGAGAATGGAATATTTGCTGGAATATTTAGCAGAAAATTTGTGCTGAAACCATAACTCACCTTGAACTTGTGTCCCCCTGAGACTACCATAATATCCCCAGAGTTCCTCAGTATCCAGCCAAAATGATGCTCCATTTCTTCTTTTCGCAATCAAATTACAGTGAAAAAAATAATTTTGCTTGAAATAGCTGAGAAAAGATCTCAGGTATGGCCAGAGGAGGTGGTAAATCATGAACTGAGGTGTCTGGCATCTTGGTATAAAAATGTCTGCTCTACACAGACTGAAGGATTTAGGATTGCTACAGACACTGAAAATTTTATTAATCTGGAAAACAGATTTGTTACACAGCGTCTGTTTCCAGTAGATTCCTGAGTCTCACCAAATTTTACAGCTGGGTTCATAGAGATCAAGGGAATATCTTAAGTAACACACATAAAATTTTTCAAGACATTGATCTTATTTCAGATAAAAATAAGATCTCAATTATCCTGTCTTTTGCCTATCTCTTTTACTACTTTTTAATGAATAAGAAGTTATCCTTTCAAATTGACTGTATGCGTATGTGGGTGTGTCTACTTTGTATCTGCATATTGAACTGGTTAAGTTTTTAAATTTAGCTTACATTTTTTCTACTATTTCTCAGAAGCTCAGCTAAAGACACATTCAATCCTGTAACCAGGTTATTCTGGACAACTCTCCACAGCACTTTAAAGTTATCTCCAACGCTTTCCAATCTCTAGCTTTTACTCTTAATGGAAAATGAAACTCTTTGCTTCACTGACGTGCATTCTGAATTTCTTGAGATTCTGATTCAGGCAGGAGAACATCCTTAACTCTTCTCCTAGGTTTTAGCAGTCTCTGTGATCTAGCAATGAAACACTCAGCCCCTCTCCTCAGACTGGGGTCTGACACTCTCATGCTCTTGCAACATCAAAATAAGAAACAGCTGCCAGCAGACATGAGTGGAACGAGTTGTTTATATGAGTTCCAAAGAAGAGAGAGACGCAATTGTGGAACTGCCTGAAAATCCAACGCTGTGACAAGATCTAATCTGGAGGGATAGCAAATATATGGTAAACCTCCTCAATTCTTCCCTCCTATGTTTATGGAAAATATCTTTAATCCATCATAGCAATGTCAGCTCTAGGGAGAGAGGGATTGATTGAACAATTAATTGACTTCCCTCTTCTATGTGTTGTGAATTCCCAGGAGCCAGAATAGAACCTACGTGTTCGCATAGTAGACAGTCTATAAAGAATTACGGAGCAAATGGAATAAATGACACAAATTCAGCTTCAGAATCCTTTGCAACACAATACTCTAGGCAATCAAGATGAAATCTGTTTGCCATCCTTGGATTCTGGGTTCTTGCATGCTGACCTTATTGGGAGGATGCTGGGACACAGGATATGAAAGCAGCAAATTGTTAGCTTGAAAAGCAGGCGTCGTATCTTCTCTGGCTCTGATCTACCCCACATTATGGCTCCAGGGCTGACCTGCTCTAAGGGAAATACTAAGGTTGATGACTCTAACACAAGATGGTGTGGTGCCAGTCTAAACAATGCAGGCATGGTCACCTACGTTAGATTCCTAGAGCTGCAGTAACAAATGACCATTAGATGGGTACAGTTTAAAACAAAAGAAATTTATAGTGTCCCATTTTTGGAGACTACAAATCTAAAATCAAGGTGTCTGTAGTACCACGCTCCCTGTGAAGGCTTTAGGAGAGAACACTTCCTTGCCTCTTCCAGCTTCTGGAGGCCCCAGGTATTCCTTGGCTTTTGGCAGCATAACTCCAATCTCTGCCTCCATCATCACATGGCCTTCTTCCCCGTATGTGTCAGTGTGTTCAAGTCTCCCTATCCTTTCTCTTATACAGACACCAGTCACTGGATTTAGGGCCCACCCTAATCCAGTAGGACCTTCATCTTAACTTGATTACATCTATAAAGACCATATTTCCAAATAAGGTCACATTCACAGGTACCAGGGATTAGGATGAGAACATATCTTTTTGAGGAACGTGATTCAACCCACTCCAGTCACTGTCCTCACGGATCTTACAACTGAGAATGAAGATTTAGATAAGTAAAGAGAAAATTACAACCAGGTGATATGGGCTTTCACAGAGGAAGTAAAGGATGCTGTAAGAATAATTGAAAGGAGCACCTAGCCAGATTGCCTGAGGGGCTCAAGATTGCACTCAATAGCACATAACAGGAATCTGACACCAGTGGCCTAACTAAATAGAGATTTATTCATATTACGTACAAGAAGCTGGCGTTAGGCAGTTCACATCTCGTGCAACTGTTCCAGGAATTCATTGAGAACCCAGGCTCCCTCTGATTGCCTTCTCTTCCAGTGTGGCTCTTGTTCTCATGGCCACAAAATGTCTGCTTCAATGCTAGACATCAAGTCTGCATTACAGATGAGAAGGGAAAGAGGCACATGTGGACTAGGTCTGATGCTTTACATCCTGGAAGCCCCACCTGGTAGACTTCTGCTTACAACTCATTGGCCAGGACAGAGTCACACGGCCACTCATATTTTCAGAGAGACTAGGAGGTGAGCATTACTAACTGGGCACACAGCAGTGTGTACAAAATTGGAGTTCTGTTAGTGATGTAGAAGGAAGAGGGGAATTAGATGGGCAGCCAGCATATTCGGCCACGGAAACTGTCCTAGTGATAGTGACGCCAAAACTGAGACTCAGAGAATGAGAGTCCTCCCGGTGCAGAAGGCAAGTTAGAGTTCTCCACTCAGAGGGCAGAGTATTTATACAGATCCAGAGGTAAGAAAGAGCCAGGTAAAAGACGAAAGTCTTCAAACATGTCTGAATTGCAGTGTGTGAGGTGGGAATTCACACTGAGAGGTACAGCTGGGGAGGAAAGTAGTGGTGGTTGAATCCTAAAAGGCCCTGTGAGCCATATGTAACAGTTAGGGCTTTTGGATTAGAAACAAACTTTGGGTGTTTTAAGCAGGAAATAAAAGTATTAAGAAGTTTTGGGTAGCTCACAGAATTTTCCAGGTCTAAAGAATGAGAAAAGGGCTGCACTGTCAGGACGGAGGTCCAAATTGTGACGCAGCACTGATCACTGGGGCCACCATTGCCACAGCTGACCCCGCTGGACACAGGATACTGTTGCCAAAACCCCTGCCTCTGGGGGCCCAAGAACTCTCTCTTTCTGGAACTTCCTTGCTATCCACAACTTGTGTCATCTCCCAACTCAGTCTGTGCAAGACTTCTTGATGGGCAGGACCTCTATCACGTGCCTAAATTCTAGCTCACAAGGAAGTCTGAATATGTGTCATTTTTTACTTCTGACATGAGCAGTGGTCTTCCTCTCACCAAGAAACTTCGCCAAGCATAAGAAGAAGCTTCGGAGGCTGGGCATCCAGAGAGGATGACAACAGGCCACTTTATTCTGAGCGGTAGGGTATCAAGGAAAGACTGTGAGTAGGGGAGTAAGCAGAAAAGAGAGCATCTTAGAAAGATCCCTCTGGCTGTAAGGTGAGAAGTGGACACAGAGGAGGAAAGTGGAAGAGCTGAGGGCCTCTATGAAATAACAGAGAGGAGGTATGGGGTACCTGAGAGGAAAGATGAAGGCTGTGGTCAGGAAGGGGGACGTTTGAATTTAAGAGGAGGGACTGTCCTGGGGTAGGGCTAGGGTCTTGTTCTCAGGGAAAGCCTCTGAATAAGGAGATGATGTCAACATTGGGACCAGAAATTGGATCTTCTGGATTATGCCAGACTGCCTTGTCCAATTAGACAAATCACTATGATACTGAGCCTTCTTCTGCCTGATTTAAAAAAAGAAAAAAAACTATGTTGTTGGGTGAGACGAAGATAAGAGGAGCCAGAGCCTCATCTGTTCTCTTGCCCTTCGGCTGATGCTGCTGGACCAAAAGCGGCAGGCATTTCCTCCCCATAGCAGGGCAGGTGGCCAGGACCCCATCTCGTTTTGTCACTGCCTCAGAGTCAGCCATAAATATGACTGGCCGGTGAAGGGTCAGAGTGCACCCTCATCGCAATGTGAGAGAAATAAAGCACCGGGACTGAGTGAGTAACTGGGGACGTAACCTGGGGTCCCACCCACCCAGCTTTCCCTCTCATAGTGGCATCTTCATCTCAAACGAATTCATAAGGATTTATTACCATGCTGCTTTCCTCCCTCTGCACCTGAGGAAGTCAAGTCTAAATCCCACTAAGATTAACCTCAGCTCCAGTAGCAGGAAAATACAAATAATGAAAATTTCTGGATATTCTCCTTTCCATCTTACACCAAATCACGAGACAGTGACCTGGATAGTAACTTTTTAGCAGCTTTCAGGCTCAGCAGCTTTTCCTGTTCAATAGTAATAGAATGCTGCACAGCAGGTCAAAGGGGCCCGCTCAGTGGAATGCCTGCAGTAGTGGTCAGGGGCCGCCCACAGATGCCTTTCGCAAATTCAGTTGGCCCGTGTATGACAAGCAGGGGGCTTAAAGGTTCCCACACCATCCAGGGAAGGGTTGTGAATTAGAAAAGGTTTCAGGGTAAAATAAGAGGCTGCTACAAAAAAGACCATGAAACAGTAGGCATATAGCTAGGACTATGACTCTAAGGGGAGGTAGCAACTCACCTTTTTGAATGTCCAGACCAAACCGGTAGCAGCTCAACGGTCACCAGTACAGAGAGAGAGCAGAACGGGCACACCACAACAGAGAGAAGTGAGGGTCAGGCAGACAGTCAGTGGATCTAAGACTCTGGCTACCCATGCCATAGGGCCACAATGAATTCCCCTTCATACATTAGGACCCCACTGCTTCATCTGGACAGGAAAAGGGAGTCAGCTAAAAGACAACATTTAAACCCTTCCTTATTAGCTATTGAACATTAAGAGACCATTTAAAGAAACTGAAATACTATTGACTGGCAAGTCTTTTCCCTACTGGTGGGGACCTCATAAGGAAATCAGTTCAGCCATAGAAAATAAAGAAGCTGCTCTTGGGTGCATATTTGAGGTTAGAGCGAGTCGATTTAAGATACAACTACATTTTACATTCACATTTCTTTCTGTTGATTTTTTCATGCCTAGAGCTTTTGGTTTTGGTTTTTAGATGGCACCAAATTTATTTTCCCCTGTGTTTGTGTGTGTTTGCATGACATGATTATTTTTGACAGCATTAACTTGGAAAAGTGTCATGGTTATATGGTGCCAAGTTGATCACTTTTCATCACTCCCAGCAATACTTCTAAAGTGATGCTAGGAATTATCCAGAAAGATGCTTTAGCCAGAGCCATGGTCAGGAATTCCTAAATCCAGGACAGAACAATGTCACTCTTTGCCTCCTCGTTTCTTGCTCTGTCCTATTGCACCCAAACACTTGGAACATTTTACAATGCAACCTCCAAGGAAAATTATAAACACATTTCAAAAGCATCAGTTCCCTGGGTAACCCCTTCTCTATACTTAGCCTGAAAGACCAGCCATGTGGATCTCCCTTGAGACAGTCTTCATATTTGTGGCAAAGTAGTCCAACATCTCTGATAGATGGGAAGATAATTATGAAATCTTTCTTTCCTCTCTCATTCTCTTAAACACATGCACAAGCACACACACACACACACACACACACACTCTTTCTTTACTAACACATCCTCCTGCGTATACACTTCACAGTTGTGTCAAAACAAGTGGGCAGCTTTTGCTCTTAGTGTAGCAAGAAACACTTTGAATGCCAGTCATGATGTGGATGGCTAAAAAAAAGCTGTCCTCACAGCCCTTTTAATTAAGTCCAAAGATCTCAGCCAGGTATCAATTCTCTATTTCCTTCTCAGTTGTTGATCTAGTAACTGGTAGATCAATGTGTCAAAAAAAAAAAAAACAACAAAAAAAACCCCAGAGGTTTTCACAGTGTTAGCAAACTCAAAAAACTACCTTTTGTGTCTGCTGATAATTTGCAGGACTTCTTTAATCCAGGTAGGATACTTATTTTATCAGTTTAATGAAATTTCTGCAGTTTACATCAGGCAATATGTAGAGAAGCGTATGAATAGGCAGAGATAAAGATAGAGGTATATGCACCCACACACACAATTTGAGGGTCCCTAGACTCTGCTCCGTGTATGCGTGGCCCATTCATTTCTTTTTTTACATTCCTAATTGATCCATCAATCAAAGTTAAGCAGTACCTTTGTGAAGCCTTCTTACAAAATACTTACTACGTGGCATAATTCAGCAACCACCTCACAATTTGCTTTCACAGACATTATTATCAGCAATTACAATAGTCGCCACTATATCTTGACCCATAGTGTTCAACATCCAATGATGGTGTCCAGCATTCCTAAGTTGGCTCTATAGGCTATATATGCTCTCAGTGCGACTCCTGGGCTATTTTAGAGATGTTAGCGCAAAAATCTGCATGTCCTTTTTTCCTAGTCATGATTATCCCATCATTTCTTTTGCAGGTGAGAATATTCATTTTCTCTCATCAATTTGATCCAATTAGTCAGGTTGCAAGTGCCAGATTGGAACATATAATCAAGTGTTCTAAAATGAGGATAAAGGGCATCAGAGAGGATGAGAAAGTGGAGGGTAGAAAGGCTTGTTGATTTTCCTCATCAAGCAAGCCTTGTAAGAGGCACCTTCAGGCACAGAGGCTGGAGATGGGAACTAGGCTGGAAGGCAGTGGGATCCAAAGAACTCATGCTCCTGGGAGACACAGACCAAATGCCCAAACACCCATTTTCACACTCCTGATTCACACTGTTAACTTAATAATTTCTTTTAAAGAGCGATATAAGTATAATTTCCAGATAACTGATTAGCTTAGGCAGTCAAATATCTCACTTTTCCTCTTAATAAGGTTAAATCATTAATATTTTCTATAAGTTCACCTTTTTTATGACATTGCAGTTTGCTTTATCAAAATAAAGCATTAATCACCCTCGCATGCCCTCATCTCTAAATAAATGAGCATATTATCTATCCTAAAAAGGTCCCAATAGGAACCAACAGTATCTCCAATAATAGAAATATTTGTTTAATTCTTTGCTGTGAAAAACTAATAGAATAAAAAATAAGTACATTTTATGCCTCATTTTACCTCACATCAAATTTATGCCTCTTCAGTGTTATACCTCAATTGAAATGAAGCACATTTGATACAAAAGGCACATGAGCCAAACTATAGGATTTAGGTGCACAGTGAAAATTGTCCAGTTATTTGTTTCCAGTCTTCTTGTCACACTCAGTTCTTGACTATCCGTGTTATCATTTTTCTGGAAGGTCATTGGTCCTTAGTATTGGTCAAGATAAACCTTCACAGCCTTTTCCTCTGTGCTGTTTCAGCTGGCTAATTATTTGAATGTGGTTGCGGATTGTGCTTAATATACCTACACGTAGTCACTATGAAACTACATTCAAATGGATTAACATAAAGTAGAAAAAATATTCTTTCTTGTTTCCAACATCTTAATTTATTTACCAACATTTATCCAATAAGAAGGTACTCACTATTTACTATATGCCATGTGCATGACAGGTGACAACGATGTATTAGGAAGGGTCTGTACCCTCAAGAAACCATAAAACGAATACCGACAATGGAGGTAGAACCCAGCTTGGCCACTGAAGAGCTATGTGATCATAGACAAGCTTCACTCTCTTCCCTATGAAATAGAGGGAGTAATGGATACTTCACAAGATTTTTAATAGAACGAGTTGAACATCTAAAGTGTTACATAAGGCGATTGGTGATAATAAAGGAGGCAAGAAAGGAAATAAAGTGCTAATTTGGTGTAACAGAGGGAAGAAAACAGTGGTAGAAATCAAAGAAGTAAAAAGTGTGCACTAGAGGGGATCCGCACAGAGCGGGATGTCTCTCTACAAAACCCAAGCCAGGTCCCCAGGCCATCTGAAAGGAGACTGCATTTAGACGCCTGCAAGCTGTCATCGGCCTATTGCAGTCTCTTCCTAGGTGAGTTGGAGACCTCATCTCTATAGTGGATTGAAAGCTCAGAGGTCAATGTTGACAGAAGAACTCATATCATTGATGGCTGCTTCTGGATTTGATTGTCTATTTAATTAAATTACCAGACAATCAACGTAGCAACACTAGTTCAGCAGAACTCTTGGAAAGTAAGTGTGCAGAGTGAGGATATTTTGAGAGAAAGTTTCTGTGAAGGTAGCCTTTGAAACTTACTTGATCATTGAAAGAAGATTTAGTGAGTAATTACTGTTTGCTGGACAAACTTACATATTATGGAGAGGGAGGGAAATTACAATAAATTATCAGAGGGAAGATACAGCTGAGGACTAAAGGAAGTGTGACAGCTTACCAGGCAAAGAGGGAGGCAAGCGCACTCCAGGCAGCAGGAGCAGCAGGTGCAGCTCCTCAAAGGTGAGGGCGAGCAGAGCTCTGTAGAACTGTGGGGAGAGGGAGCTGCTGGGTTTCTCAGGAGAAGAGGCTGGAGAATTAAGAAGGCACCAGAACAAGCAGGCGATTGTAAGTCATGTTACAGAGTTTTCATTTTATCCTAGGAGCCTTAGAAAGGCATTAATGGTTTTAAGTCGGGAAAATAACATGATGAGATTTTCAGGAAAGAAAGTTGACTCTGGCTGCAAGGTGGAGCATGGGTTGCAGAGAATTAAGGCAGGAGTTAGAACAGTTAGGAAACTCATGCAAGAGTCCAGGCAGAGAAATTTAGTGGCCCAGACTGAGCTAAGTGCAATGGAAATGGGAAGTAAGGGATTGAACATAGAAATAAGGTATAGAGGAGTCCAGGTTGAATCCTATTAAACTGTTTTAAATCACTATAGATCAGAACACCGGGAGAGTCTGCCTGGTGTGGTTAGTGGTTAGAAGACAGAGGATGGATTCAGTTCCAGACAGGTTGACTTTTTGGTGCCTGCAATATTTCTTCTTGATATGTCTTGTAGGCCATTGTATCAATGGAGCTGGTACTCCAGCAAATAGGCTGAACTGGAGATAGAGATATGGAAATAATTGACATTTCATAGGAAGTGAAGTTATGTAGATGGCTGAGGTCACAGAGAAAGTGAGAAGATAGCCTGGAAATGAACTCTGAGCAACAATTCCATGTAAGAAGTGAGCAGAGGACAAGAACTTCATGAAAAAGACAAAGAAGGAGTGGTTAAAGAGTTCAGACGAAATCCAGCTATTGCGGTGCCACAGAAACTGAGAGGCTACTTTAGGAAGGACAGGGTAATCTGTATTGCCAAGTTTCACAGAGAAGAAATCAGAGACCTTTTAACGCGGTTTCAGTGGAATGGAACAGGCGTGAGCCAAATTAGAAGAGCGCAGATTAGAGAGGGTGGTGAGCAAATGGAGATAGCGGGAATAACTCTTTCAAGAATTTTGGCCATGAAGGGGAAGAAAGATTTAGAGCGGTAGTTAGAGGGGGCGAGCCAGATTGTAGACCACAAATAGCTACCCAAAGAACAAGATTGTCAGTGAAGCTGAATTCATTGGAGCCAATGGATACCTTTCACAGTCTTTTCAGGAGGGAGGCCTACAGCTAAATTGGCATGTGGAGAGAGAAAGCTCTCAACCAGAAACAAGGAGTGTGTATGGAAGAAGCAGGGAGGCGACGATGGGCTCATTCACATCATTTTTTTATTACTAGAAAAAGGCAAGTGGACCTACATTTTTGATTAGTGCTCTTTCCCTCTCTGTCCTTCTATCTCTCTCTCTCTCCCTACCCTGCCTTTCTATTCCTCTCCTATGTATTTATTTAAGAAGACTTTCTAGCCTAGGAAAAAAGGGACTCCTCATCAGAAAAAATAGTCACCAACCATAGCATCATCCTGTTTTCGTGCAGTCTTGATATTCAATTCTCCTTTATCATATTCTGCACAACTGCTTCTTTTTGCTTAATAAAATAAATTTATTGTGAATCTACAAAAACAAAATGACAGGGAGTTCTAACTGAGATAAGAGCCTTCTTTTAGATCCTTTAGAAGCAGTTTTCAGAATATTTTCTAGCATTTTAAATGCATATGGTGATATCTAATCTGGAACCCAAGAAAGCCAATTTAAAAATTCTTTATTTCCCACCCACGTACTCTAAAAGGCAAGTTAAGCTGAATCATCTCTGGAGTTGGGTTATTGCTTGCTTGGGGTCCAACAAGAAGCAGGTGTATCATAAACAACAATGTTTGTATTCACTTACAAAGCAGCAATATTTCAACCTCATCATAGCTATAACACTTCAGGAAGAGTCCTTAACATTCTCTCTCCCTTGCAACAAAGCATCTTTTCTTATGAGGAAATATGTGTAAGATATTTGGTTTCAAAATGGATTCGAACAATTTTTTCATCTGGAGAATACATGAAAAGGTAAATCAGTGGACAACTACATTTGAAAACTTCCAGTGGCAATATAGATCTTCTGGAAGTCATGGAAAGTATTTAAGTTGCTGGTATCAAATAACTAATGATAAGATTCTACAGGTTAAAAATTGCTTACTCATATCTGAAGGGGAAGTAATAAAATATTGTACCAATAAAAATTAATAATCACAATCACTGTGGATCTACAAAACCTTGTTAAATATCCCTTGACAACAATTTTCAAAAACTCTAAGTAATTACCAAGGCTCATTTTAAATTAAAACCTGGCCCTGGTGCCCACGTCACTTTTACGCTCTCATGGTAACAAGAGTCTTATGATGGCTTTGTGTATATTGCTGCAGAGTTAGCTGGCTGGCCATCCTTATGATATAATCTTCTTCCACTGCAATTTAATTAAAACAGTGAAAGATCTGACCTTTGCTGGAGATTTTCTTATCCATTGCACTAAAAATACCCCTGGAAGCAATCTGTCAATATGATTGTTCAAGCACAATCCTGCGAGTACTGGAGAAGAAGAGAAAGGAAATGAGAAAAACCAGAACCCATAAGGGTTAGCACAGGATAGCACATGATTAGTTGTCTTGAAACCAGAGTCACAAAGTTGTCTATGAGGAGGATAGGAAATAGATATAAGCCACCTAATTACATGAAGCAATGAACAAAAGTCCCGCATCTAATGTCTGCAGGTAACAAGGGCACGATCAAGAAGAATTGTTTCCCATTCCCCAACTTCTCTTTCAGGAATTATCCTTGTGTCCATTTTGGTTTGGATGATACTTAGAGGCTTCAGAGCCTTGATTTATAGATATTCATGGGAGGCCTTCCTGTCCTATAACCCCCAGAATTCTGTGCATTCTGTAGCAAAAGATTTTGCAATGAAGAAAGAGTTCTTCTTGATAGATGGTAACAGGAGTTCATTATCCACTCTGTTCTGATGATTGAGATGTTCCTGCCTGGTCATAGGATAAATGTCGTTTATCTTCAGAGCTGTGGTGAGAGAGCAAATTTTCTCCTTTTCACTGTGTAAATGTGGGCTTCTGGTTTAAGGTAGAATCTGATGAGTGAGGAGTGGCAGTACTGGAGAGAAGTAGAGTACTGCTCAAGGAGAAATGGAGCCCATGATGGGGAAGAAATCCCATTAATCATGCTAGTCATTCAATAGAGAATGGTAAAAAAAAAAAAAAGTCCAGATTTGAGGTCAGACAGACCTGGAGTCATCTCCTTCACCACTTCCTAGTCACCACTCCTTAAAAAATACACCAATCAGGCTCAGCCTATAAAATGGGAATAGTATTATTGATTTTGCAAACTTGTCAAGATAATAGGGATAACTTTCATGTATCATCTGGTACATATTTCATGTTTAGTAATAAGTAGAAGCTATTATCAACAGTCAGGAAAATAAAAACCCCACTAAAGAAATTGTGGGTCAGTGTAGGAAGCCACAGATTCCCCAGTGAAATGTGAACTTAAGTTGGATTCTAATGGCCAAACTGCTCTTGTCAACCAAACGAATCCGGCGGTCGGTGCACTTTAGTCAGTAATCCTGTCTAGTGCTTCAACTGGCTGTGCTTTAACTAGTGCCCCATATCAGCTGTGAATTTGGAAAACTGAGTTGAATCTAAGGCATGGGCAAAAGCTAAGAGAAACTGTATCTTATTCATGTTTGTATCCAGAGCTGAACTTCAAAATCTTTGACACTCAGTATGGAACAAGCATCAACCAACAAGAATGGGTCTGACTGCAGACAAGTAAACTAGCTGTGACAGTGTATACTGCATGAATATCAGTCCTGCACTTCTCTATAATGGCTAGCATTGAACTTTGTACACAGTAAGTGTTCAATTAATGTTTATTGTATTGAATTCACACTGCCTTTACCTGGTCATTTCACAAAAGTGAGGTTAATGAGTACAAAAGTTGAATCAACAAAGATCAAGTTGAGGTCTTTTTTCTTTTTTCTCCATGAAGATTTTTCAGTTTTTGTGGATCAGCTTGAGCGTATGTTGTCTGACTTAAATTTGATCTTGTATCATCTTTCTTTTGATAAAATAACATTTTAGATAATTTAAATAATAAACTTGTTTTCATTGATTGATTATTAAGATTCATTTGTGTCTTAACTCATTCCAAAGGGATATGAAACAGCTGTATCTTGAGTTATAGTTTATAAGGAGCTTATCAGGATTCTTGTGACAACTCTTGAAAAATGAGAAGACAAGTCCAGAGTGGCTAAGTGACTTACCAGAATCAGACAAGTAGTGAAGTGCAGAGTCAAGACTCACATCCAAATCATGTGGTTTCAAGCCAAGTACTCTGCTCCCTCTGCACCACACAGCCTCTGGGCTGTCTACTTGAAGTCAAGACCAGGCTTTAGTTTAGGTAGACTCAAGCCTTACTGACAGCTAACTCTCCTAGTGCTGTGTCCATCTTCTCGTGCTCCAAGCTTCAGCAGCTAGGGCAGCACCTGCATGCATGCCTGCTTAATGAGTCAGGACATGTGATTTTGAGGACATTTGCTGGTCTTTTTACATTACCAGGACTCTCTGGTTCTCATGAGAGCCTGGGATTTCTCCAAGCTTATTACCATTGGTTACCTTTACCAATGGCTGTGTTCATCATCACAGTAGTTAAGTTTCCCCAACACACACCAGTCGTCGCTCTTAAATACACCTACAGCCCAGCTAATGATTTCGTATGAATAGATTGGAGTTGTCAGAAAGGTGAAAGCCATCACAACTTCAGTTCTGATGATGCTCTTCAGTTCTTTGCCCTTCTACATCTGTTTTTAAATCAAGTACAAACTTTATGATTATACTCAGCAGAGGCATCTGGAAGATGTGTTAATACTTGTTGGCAGTAGACGCCAGATGGGTTATTCAGTCTGGAACAGATGGTAAATTGTTATTAAATAATGATAAGCCTGGACTTTCCCACCGTTCATGATTCTCATTTTCTATTGATAAGTTTACCATTTCGGTTTAACTCAGTTTTCTAAATTTCTCTTTCTAACCCTCATGGTTTTAAGAGGAAAGGAGGAGAAATTTTTCTCTTTGATTAGAGAACATCTCAAACTCTCAAGACACTTTGGGGTTGAAAAATGAACTCCAATGAGTTCATGATATTATGGTAGAGCTAGAAGGCTCATCATGGTTTTCATGGCCACAGATCTAGGATTTTTCTGTTCCTATACTGCTAATTATACTACCATTTTCCCATAATTCTCCTCCTATTCAGTACTGTCAATGAAATTTCCTGGGGGAACTCTAAGCAAAGGCAAACAGCCAAATGGGAGTAAAGTACACTTTTTTTTTTTTAGTTTAGCACCATTTATTAAGTGATCTCAGCTGATGCCGTAGCTGCTGCGTGTCAGCCTGTTCTCAAAACATAAAACGCTCTTCCAATTCCTCTTGTCCAGGACGGAAGGATCTTCCAGGTAGCACACCAACAGAACAAGAGATTCCGATGATGCCAGCTTCAATGATGATGCCATCCAGAGAGGAAGAGGGTCATGACACATTCAACCGCAGCTTCCAGAGGTTTTGAAAAAGGAGCCTTTGGGGGCCCAGGCTGCCTGGCATTTTGATGCTGTCAGTGTGGGTTTTGTATTCCATAATGGTGTTGGGAGGTAGATTAAGCACTCGCCAAAGTGTATCCCGGATTAGGCCTATGGTTGCTTGGTCACTGGCAGTCTTATTCCATATTGAAATAATGTCCTCCTGGAACTGGACAGAGACCACAGCCCCACAGATCTCCTCCCCAACCATGAACTGCTCCCCCAACATGGCCAGGATGAGATTCTCCCAGCAACGGGATGCCAAGCCCTTTCGCAGCCGAATAATCCACTTGCCACGATTTTTATTTGCATCATCCTCCCACATGGGTTTAATTCCTTCTTTGAAGAGATGGAAGTCACTGTGGCCCGTCAGGTCCCCGGGATGTACCATGTGGCTGTAAAACCTCCAGAACTGCTCCACAGAGGCAAAGGTGCCGATCTGTTTGATGTTCTGTTCGTAGCTCTGTGAGCTGGTAGGCCGGCCGGGGGTTCTCCTGGAGTACCAGAAAGTGCAGTTGTACTGCAGGGGATGCTCTGCTGGTCCTGGGACAACAGCCTTCCTCTTGCTGCTGCCCTGACTCTTATCTCGTTCCGTTTTTTCCTTCTCACCATCTTTCTGTGTGCTGTTTTCTTCATTCTGATCATGGTCCCCACTGTCATCATCTTTCAATGCGTCGAACTTGTTGTTCATCCTCTCGCCGCCGCCGTTGCCATTCGTAAAGTACACTTTTATTAATATCTGCATAAATAGCCAATATTCAAATGTAGTTCTCTCTGGAAGGCAGGAGTTGAAATAACCAAGTTAGAGTTAAGTCTTGAATGGGACTTCTACCACTTCTTAAATTGAAATCTTGGCCTAGATGTATGGAATAAGGAAATTGAGGGAAGAAAGGAGTGAGTTTTCTGGTTCTGCGGAGCTTCTGCCTCATCTTGTCACAGGTGACAGGGTAACTGAGGACAGGCCGTGGGCCCACTTAGTGTCATGAATAGAAGAGTGAGACCTGGATGGGTGACATGCAGGGACAACACAAACACTCACAAGTAAATGCTGCCCAAGTTGACCAAGTTGGAGAATGGGAAGAATCTAGGAAGGAGTGAATTAGCGTAGAAAGAAAAGATAATAAGTGCCATGTGGAGTGATATCCAGGGTTCAAGAAAGTTACTGCCACATCCATAATTCTTACTTGACTTCCTAATGCCTGGAATTCTGCTAACATAATCTGTTCAGAATTTTATTTTAAATATTTTATAGCTAATAACCTATGGTCAAAAAATGATCAGACAGCAGATTTGGTGGCCTAACGAAGAGAGTAAGCAGGCAATGTGCACCAAAAATAGGAGTCCAGGGAGAGCAGGAGAGAAGAGACACCCAAATCAGAATAGTTCAAAACTATGGCCATTGAAGAAAAACGTGTTTTGCCTTGGCCTGGCCTTAGAATTCAGATAAGGTATAGCAGAATCTTCTTAGCCATTGCTTTACTAGCTGTTTAACTTCTTTGTTGACTACCCAAAGTGGAGTGAAATATCAGTGAACTTGTTCCATGGAGGCAAGGAGAGAGCCCAGAGAGAGTGCATCTTCTCTCAGTTCCACCTGAGTCAAAGGTTTTCCTTTCTGTATTTCAAATAGACCCTCGGGATTGATGGAACCATCCTCATTTATGAACTATCTATCTTACTAATCATTGGGGATATACAAAGAGCACACTACAACTGAAAGTTAAGATTTCCTTTTGATCTCTTGGGTTTGTTGCTTTTTTTTTTTTCATCGAATTTTTCCTAGATACTACTACAGAAGTTAGATGGGATTAAATAACAAGATGAATATATACTAGAGCAAGGCAGAGATATAAAAAGCCACCATAAAGATAAACAATATCTCCAAAGATAAGAGACAGCTAGGTAAAGATACCGCCATATCTTCTGCCAAAGTCAGAAGGAAGGATGGAGGTTGAGCAACACTGGGAGTTTAGGGTCTTACAATGGCAATGTGCAGTCCCAGAAGCACAGTCTCAGGAAGGGAGGAGCACTCCTTTTCAATATAGGAGGAACTCGTGCCTCTTAGAAAAAAGTAGCCAAGTCTGTGAATTTCCAATTCCAAGAACAGTTGTTATCTGCCACTGCACACTCCTGAAAGCACACTCTGGGCAAAGACAAATGATATTACAAGGTAGGGTTTTGGCCTGAAATTCACATGTGATTCTCTCCCTTAATGCACAGGACCGAACTATGCATGGGCCTAGATGCCCAGAAATTTTCAAATTGTGTTCCTCAGAACCCTAGCATTTCCTATTATTATCTCTCTGGCTGGCTCAGGGAGTTCCAAGGAAATTAATCAGGTAGAGCTTCCCCCCCACCCCATCACGGTTTCTGCCAGAGAGGCTCATTTTAATCTGTATATTATACTGGAGTTCTATGTAGGATATCTTGAGGATGTATATAGGACATATATATATAGGATATCTTGAGGACAGATTCTGCCACTAAAAAATGTTACAAAAACTCACTGGCATTGATAAAGTTGACCCTTAGAGTCTGCTCTTTCTATCCTTCCCCATGGGTTACCTTGGTACCAAGATGGCCTCCAATGAAAGTCTCTTGGTATCTTATCATAACTATGACATTGACCTCTAAGAGATTCTCTAGGGAAAGAGAAGCACAAGGCCATATAATCTCAGAAAGAAGCCAATCAAAAAAAAATGGGTATACTGTGCAGAAGGTAGAGGATTTTAACTTCTTGACCCTTTCCATCAAAGGCCACCCTGTGAATCTCAATTAGGTGTGGACCCCTCCCTCCAATGGGGCATTGAAAATTATGTGAGGTTGCTTTCGGCCAGCTATAATTACAAGAGAATATTATTATAATCTGTTGTAGGGGCCAGGAATGCTAAACATCTGTAATCTGTGGGATAGTTCTGTATAATGAGATTGGAGCTCCCCACTAGAATGCCAACAGGATATTTAATGAAAAATACTACAGAGCTGTGGTCTATTCTCTAACACAGAAAATCATGGGGAATGCTCCTGGAATTCCCCCTAGAGGTCAGAGAATGCAGATATTTGTGTTTTATGTAAATGGGTACATCATACTGTCATAGCACAATAACATTAAACAATTAATTACAATTAAATCACTATTTCCCAATTCTATACTTTCTGAGTATCAGCTGGAAGCCCATATGGATCTGCTGATGACTGTTCCATTCCCCACATCAGTTGTAGTCTCATTGTAAATGAACACATTCGCCATCTGGTTCTTAGACATTGGTATTTCATGAGCTTGGGTTAATGTGAGTTGGTCCATGAGACTGATCTAGTCTCAGACATGAATTGAATCAGGCTTCAGAGCCTGTAAAACAAAGGACTCCTAGATCAAGGATTACTCACAAAGTTTAAGACATTTTAGGGGGCTCTGGATAGCCTGCTGGCCTCTCCTTGTAACAAACTTGCCTTAAATTTAACCTCCTTTCAAACTATAACATAAACATTCTTCTTGAAGAAAGTACTCAGATAAGAGCCCACTCAAAATTTAATTCTAGAATATGACTTCTGAAAGCATGTGAATGAAACTCAGTTTATATTCTGTCATCGCTGTGAATCAAGATGGCATCAGGAAACAGCACCAAACATATAACGTTAGGCAGAGGAATGAGGTATATGACATTATACATTGCGAACAAAAAATGCTAACACTTTTACATAAGATTTTTCTCTAGCATTCCACTAACCATTAATAACCTCCTCCTTTTTGCTTTTATGTAACTTTCCTTATGAGAATTTTATACAATATGACTAACTCATAAAATTTTAATAGAATTGGATACATGGCTAAAAATAACACCTGTTACTGTAATTATTAAGCAACTTTATGCTTCAGAGCAGAACCAAGTGGGTTAAGAAAAACAACCCATCTGAGAAAAGTTATTTATGTGTTTGGGGAGAATTGTCCTTAATTCAATAGTTTAACCCAGGGTTGAAGCGAGTATAAAAGACGAGTATAAAAGATCCTTTTTCCTGGGAATTCAGTGTTCTGTGACAAATAGAACTTAGCTATTTCCTCCTGAGTGGTAAGCAGTCGCCACCAGCATTTAATGATATCCAAAATAAAAAAGCAACAGTCAAAAAACTGAGTATTTGCCAAATGTACATTGCTGAGCCATCACTTCTATAATTTTCTTATTTTTGTTACATCCTACAATATATTTCCAATGTGAACAAAATGCAAGATCCCAAAGTAATAACAGTCTAATAATAACTGCCATTTTTCGAATGCTGAATGTGAACAAGGCACTTTGCCAAATGCTTTACACATTGCAGAGTGCCTAGTAAAATACGGTATTTCTTTTTGTCTGGAAAAGCTTCCAGATAGTTGTTTCTAGGCAGAGGTAGCAAGTCTCTTGCTAAAGTGGATAGCAAGAGTAGATAGCAAGAGTAGATCTTTGTTGGAGAAGGCTCCAATTCCTAGATTTTTGAAGTTATGCAAATGCACAGGGAGTAAGTGGTAACCATTATCTTGGAGGAAGGATGTAGCCTGACGAAAGTTTCTCCTTCCAGTGTCCCTGGCACTAGGAAAAGTTTAGTAAATTTACTTAGAGAATAATGTTGCTTTGGGGAGAAATAAGAAGACCCCAAACTCTCTCCTTTTAAGATTCAACCCTATTCAAACTTCTACAATGAATGAAAATGGCCCAAAACTGAGAATTTAAGGCAGGAAAAGGCACCAAAGACCCCTAAAGGGCAACTTGGCTTGAAGGAAGGGGGCAGAGAAATGCAAGCTGGGTCCACTACCAGACCCAGTCACCTTTGTACAGACTGGACCTCACAAGAACTTAACTGTGCCCAATAATTGAACTCACAAAACTCCTGGAAAAACCTTTAGTTTATATGGTACATGCTCAGCTAGCCAAAGCTCCGGGTTAAGTAAGGAAATGAGGGTTTTGAGAGGATAATACAAACACTTCTCCTGCCTTTCCAAATACAGATCTAGGTTTCAACAGAGACTCGCCAGCACAATGACTTCTGTTCTGCTTTTTAAGCCAGATTGAGGAAGATCTAAGGGTGACTAGGGAGTGACTTGGGTTAGGTTTTTCTGAGGTCAAGTCTCTCTTCTTCCATGGATAAAGAAACACATAAGGGCACCAGGGTTACCATTTACAAATGTGTAGATCGAGTAGTGTGCAACAACAGAGAGTAACGTCCTTATTGATTACAGAGAAAGGTTCTCCTGGTGGTACAGATTGAGTATAATTCACTACATTTTCAAAGTTATATAATATTTTATACACACACACACACACATAATATACAAATCCATAATAAAGAGAGGGCATCCTGGGTCTCCTGGATGCACCATGGTTAGAACAATAAGATCACGTATGAATCATGGCTGGTAATGGATGTCAGGCATAAGATTCGATTTGTATGCTTCCCTTCTCCCTTCCTGCCCTTCTCAGTCTGACCCCACCCCATCCCAAGACTATCAATAACAACAATGTCTAGGGGAGGTGGACCTTCCTGTTTGCTGACAGGCTGTGATACCACTTAGATAATAGGCCCCAACAGCCTCTAAGAGTTGCCCTCCTCTCTTCACACAGCTGGGCTTTGAGGTGGCATTCTTGTCACATAGAAACAGAGGCAATTAAACTGACTGTGGCTTATTAGTGCCACTTTGTTCAGGAACAACGAATTTGAGGCTCTGAATAAGAAACAATCTATTTCTCTGAAATGGATCTCTAGAGGTCACTTCTATGTCACTTTAGACACTAATAAAGAGCAGAATGCAGCTGTAGATCAGATTTCATAAGAGATGACATCTGGACATATGTGCTCTCTGGGTGCTTTAGACATCCACCAAGCAGAACTGTATCCTCACAGAGCCTACCACTGGTGAGGGCCTGATACGTATCACCAACGATTATTAACTCCCCCTGCAACGGCTTTTCATTGCTCTTGGAACAAAGCTCAAAATCCCTAACATGATCTACTATGCCCTGCCTTATCTAGACCCACTTACCTTTCCAACCTCCTCTCTTTCCACTCTCTCACCTGCTATACAGAGAGAACATAACAGGCCACTACCCAAATGATGCAACTATTCAATAAATCTCAACCAAAACTTCAGCAGAGGTGTGTGCATGTGTGTGTGTGTGTGTGTAAATTGACACATTGGCATGCTGATCCGAAATGCATGTGAAATGCAAAGGACGAGGAATAGCAAGTCAGAGTCAGTCTTGAAGAGGAACAACAAAGCTAGAGGAGGTTTCCACCCACTATCCAGGCATGTGATAAAGCGATAGTAACAGTGTGGTACTGGCATAATCATATACAAAGAGGTTAATGGAATAAAAATAGACCCACACGTATATGGATACAAATGATGACAAAAATCATGCTGCAGTGCAGTGGGTAAAAGATAGTCATCACACAAATGTTGCTTGTCCAAATATTAAAAAATGATCTGAATCCTACCTCATACCATACACAAAAATCAACTCCAGATGACTTGTAGATCTACACATAAAGTGAAAAACAATAAAACTTTTGGAAGAAAACATGGGAGATTATTTTGGGTTAAACAAAAATTCCTTAAATAGGATACAAAAAGTACCAGGTATTAAAAAACAAAAACACTTCTATTCATCAAAGAACACCACTAAGATACTGCAAAGGCAAGCCACTTAATGGGAAATATTTGCAATACCAATCTCCGACAACAGACTCACCTGCATCAAGAACATCACCGCCATAATTCAATAAGAAAAAGACATACAAACCAATAGAAAAATGGGTAAGAGAGTCAAAGAGACACTATGAAAGAGAGAACGGAAACATATAGAAAGGTACTCAACCTTACGACTATCAGAAATATGCAAATTAAAATTGCAACATGATATCTCTGCACATTCACCAGAATGACTAAAATTAGAAAGATTGACAATACCAAATTCTGGTGAGCACAACTTGTGCACACCAAATGTGGCACAACTTGAACTTTTATGTCCTGCAGGTGGGAATGTAAATAGAAACAACCAAGTTGGAAACTATTCAGCAATATTTATTTAAACTGATTCTATGCAAAACCTGTGACACAGGAATTCCATTCCTAGGTATATACCCAACAGGAATACTTATATGGGAAATGTACAGGGGAACATTCATAGTAGCAGCACTCATAATAATCCCAAATTGTAAACATTGCAAATGTCTACCAAGAGTAGAGTGGATAAACGAATTGTGGTGTATTCATACAATGGAACACTACATGCAAAGAATTTGAATAAACTAAAACTACACAAAACAAAGTGGATGAAGCTCACAATGTTGACAGAAAGAAACCAGATACAAAATAATACATACTATACAATTCAGTCATTTAGATGAAATTTTAAAACAGGCAAAACTAACATATTGGGACAGAAGCCATGTAATACTCACCTCCAGAGAGGCTAGTAACTCGAAGGATGCACGAAGCATTCTGGGATGCTGTTAACAGTCTGTGTCCTGGATGTTGGTTACTCAGGAGGGCCCAGTTTATAAAAAAAAAAAAAAAATTGAGCTATACATTTGATTTGTCCGCTTTTCTTTCTCTATGGAATGTTTGAATAAAACAATTCACGTTTCAAAAAAGCATCCTGGGGAGGGATCTTCAAAACTGCCACCTACTCTTGTTTGAGGGAGGCCCTGACTGTTCAAGTTAAGCCAAGAGAAGCTGCAGGGGAGCCCTATTTAAAAGAAAAATATAAAGGGATCCCTGGAGAGCGATAATTGTTTAAGTTGGGTCATAGGTATATGTAATTTCATTATATCATTCTCTGTAATTTTGTATACATTTTTAATTTTGCAAATGAAAACAATTTCTTCTAAAAATCTATAGAATATAAAACCTGATTTGCAACCAAATCAAATCAGCAGCCACAGCAGTCTCTCTCTACTCTATCTGGTATGTCAACCCCCTAAGAAAACATTATCACTGAAGCTTTTTGCTCCCATAGGAAAGCTCTCCTCCTGGTCACTTGAATCTTTGGAGAGTTCTTTCTTGTGTGTCCTGTTTTTCTCTCCTTGGAAATAACCATGTTCACTGTTCCCTCTTGCTCAAGACTCCCACCAGCCAATTACATTCTCTTCCATCCCAGTGTCAGCACGTAATGAATGACTGAATGATGAATATAAACTTCCATGGAAATGCATAGGAAAGTAGATAAAACTAAAGAATATTATCTGAGAAGAGGAGACTAGATGTCTGGCTAACGAGAGGCCCCATGCCAAATCAACCAAAAAGGAAATGATTAATTATGGGAGTGTAGCAATAGAAATACCCCCAAGCGTTTCAGGGAAGGGGAATGATGCAGGTTAGAGTCGAAAATAACACACCAATTGATTTGGGAGTAGAGAAAATACTTTTTTAAAAATCTGTATGTCACATACAGATGGCCCTATTTTTACCAAAAGAACAAAAGAAATCAAGAATTCTTTAAAAGACCAATGAAGTAAAGCTACAGAAAATATTATTTTCTATATGCCAAAATATTCTCCCTAAATCAGTGGCTAAAAACTGGTTTACAAAACTGATTTATTTTTTGAAAACATGGAGAAAATAGTTGCCATTCAAGAAGCCATGCAATCCTATCTGTAAAAATACCTAATTCTGATTTAGTTTTATTTTGAAATTACTATTTTTATGTACTCTTTTATAACATTTTTACCCCTTTTTCACTTCTCTTCAAGGTTGAACTTTTATTCATGTTTTCTCCTCTTCAGCCTGGAGGAAGTACCCTGCCCTCCTAGTTATAAAGTGAAGCTTTCTTTTGTCCTGAAAACTAATTCTACCCCCAACTTGCCTCTTCCCATGAGAGAGAATAAGGGGAGGTGGGTTCAGTTTCCTCACTAAATTACAACTCCCTGGTTGGAAGTTGAGCAAGCTACAAAAATAAACCCTCAACTGTAGCTCAGTCCGTTGGAAATTGTAAAACAGTGTGTACCCTCAACAACCCCAAGCCTCACGCTGTGTGTGTTGTGAGACGTTGCGTCTGAAACACGGCAGGAAGGAAGTTTAATGGTGTTACACAGGAAGTAGCAGAGTCCATGTTTCTTTGCAATGAGGAAATCCATTGAAATTAATGAGGAAAATAGTCAAAATATAAAACATCCTTTCTCTTCCTCTTCAGCAGTGTCTGGACTTCTGCTCATCACTCATGGCACAGAGATAGGGGTCAGGGCAGGATCAGAGGCAGCCCAAGGACAGCAAGGCCAGCAAACAGAAGCTGAACCATTGCCAAGAAAACAAGAAAGGAGCTTCAGGTTTTCTTCGAGGGAACTGAATCCCCTTGTAGCAGTACAATACAAGGGTAACGGTGACTTGTGCTGGGGGATTTTCAGCATGTTTTGAGGACTCATTCTTATCCATACTTAGAAGATATCCAGAATTTAAAATGAAACATGAGTAATCACATGAGTTGGAGCTGAGTTTATCTTTTTCTGCAAATGGTAGGAAGACTCCTAATATTAGGACATACTAGCAAGGAGAGCATAGAACAGCAAATAGAACAGAACCAAACTGGAAACAGTTCTCTTGAGTACACCTGCTAAACTTTTTTGATGAATTCCTTAGTGTGGAAGAAACGGATGAAATTAGCATCAAAATGAACATTTATGGATATTATGTTTTTCTTTACATAAATACTTTGTTAACTGTGTAATAATGTGTTTACAATAGTTTCAGTGTATAATGGTTGCTCACACATTCTAAGCTACTTTGTTTTAGTGTTGTAGGTAGAAGAATATTTGTCTATAATGGGCAGAAACAACAGGATCCGGATGTAGCTGGTTGTAGGACTGACATCATCAATAACCCAGATACTTCTCACCTTTCTGCTCCCATCCTCAGCATATTGATTTTTCTTTTCAAGCTTGTCCCCTTTTGGTCACAGGATGGTGACCTCAGTTTTAGGCATCACTTCTGTATGCAATTACATTACAAAACAGGAAGGCCAATTTCTCCTCATGTGTCTCTTTTTCTTAGAAATGTTTCTAAAAATCTCTCAGCAACCCTGTCATCTCATTGGTCAGAATAAAGTCATATGCCTAAGTGTAAAACTAATCACCAGTGAGGAGAAAGGGATTACAATTTCTGGTCTAGACTAATCGTGACTTGTCCCTTGGGACTGGGCTACCTTACTCATGTGCCAAACCTCTAATATCTAGAAAAAACTGGGGTTCTTATAACATGAGAGAAGGGAAGATTGGCTGTTGAAATGGAAACAAATTTCATCTGCCACAAGTACCTTCATAGAGTTGTGAATTAAGAAACTCACCAGGTATTATTATAAGTGAATTTTGGGACTAAGTATATAAACATTACTTATGGCAATGACAGTGCTATTTCCCACAGTAGGACAGTCCATATATGGTAGTGTGTAAGTAAATCTTTTCTGAGTAGCTACTATGTGTCTGTCACCTGTGTAGTGATAAGATATGATGGTGAAGACTTCAGTGTCAATCCTCAGGGAACCCACAGTCTAATAGAGTCTTGAGGTATAGTCAAGATTTGGGTCAGCAAGACATCAAGGTGGTAAAACAAGACAAATAAAAGAATGCACAAGATAGAATTCCCTTTGATGAGGAAGCTTACAGTCTAGGTGGGGGATAGGACCAACACTAGCAAACCAATTAGAGAATAATTAGATAAAGCTGAAATAGTAGATTAGAATGCTTTGGATTGCTACACTGACAGCAGATTTAACTTGTTTGGAGAGCCACTGGAAGTTTTTGAGTGCAATAGTGACATGACCAAATACCTCTGACAGAAGATAAATATGATGGTAGGGATGTGGGGAGAAAAATACTGTGTCTAGCAGAGCCACTATAGCGGCTATGAAATGTGTAACTCTGAAGCACCATGAACCTAAACTCTGGTTGTGATAATGGTTATGGAAATAGAAGATGCAAGAGAGACAGATTTTAAAGGAACAATGGTCAATTTGTTGACAGCAAAAGGCAGAAATGAAGATGAATCCAAAAGCTAGAGCCTGGATGACAAGAAGTGCCTAATGCTCTGGGAGAACAGGACTTCCATGAGGTCCCAGGGCAATGTGGAAGGGGGTGGAGTGGGCTGCAGAGTGTGGTACCAAGTGTAAATAAAAAGAAAGTTAACAAAGTTGTAACTAAAAAAAAGTCTGAGATAGTGTCTAACTGAGGGGTTAACCTGAAAATTTAGGTAGAGAGGCTAGATCCAGATAAAAAGCACAAGTCACACCAGAGACATGAGACAGGGAAAAATGTTATTGAATGTAAAGGCCTGGGGCAAATATACAGTACAAAATAAAATGGTAGAAGACAAACTTAAATACATCAGTGAACACAATAAATATACACGGACTAAGCTGTTCACTTAAAAGACAAGGGTAAGAAGTATAAATTTTTTAAAAATCTTGTCTGTAAACAGTTAACCAGAGACATACCTAAAAGATAGGTATGACAAGGCATAAACTTATACCAGTTAAATCCCAATCAAAAGAACACATGTGTAACAGCATCGGTATCTGGCAAAATTTATTTTAAGGCAAGAAGCATTGCTAGGGAAAAAAACAGTAATTGCATAATCGTAATCGGTTTAATTCACCAAGAAGATATAAAATTAATGAATTTACAATAGCCATAAAAATGCAAAAATTTGTTTTGTTTCTATGCATGTAAAATGAATTCCAAAAATTTTTTAAATGTGTAAAGTGTACAGATTAAGAAAACAATGAACTGGCCCCTGTATCCACCAGCCAGTTTAAGTAATATTCAAAAAGAAATGAACAAATTCATCATCAGAGTAGGAAACATCATCACACTCCTTTCAAGTAATTTTTTAAGACAAAACCATCAATAAGGATTGGGAAGATTTAGAAAAACACAATTAGCAAGATTGATCTAATAATCGCACCATGTATATCTAGCCTTTTCTTTCCCATCGTACTCATAACACAAATTCTTTGCTTCAAATCTGACTCTGTTCCTGCCCCACCAGGAAAGATGACACAGAATTCTACCCTCTTCCCTTGGCCCACATTGCCATTTAGCCTCCAAAAGGACAGAATGTCTTGACATATATTGTCATTTATTTTTCTCTGGTTGTTTCCTCTTCATCCATATTATTTGGACTAGGTTGTAAGCCGATTGATGGCAGAAATATGGTTCTAAATTTAGCAGTATCTTGGCATAGGGCTGAGTTCACAGCAGTATTTTTTTATTTAGAGAAATTCAATTATAAGAATTTCTTTAATTTTAATTAAATTCTTTAATTTATTCAAATTAAAGATTAATTAAGGAGATTTTTTGTTTCAATTAAAAAATAATGCATGTTTATTGTTACAAGGGAACAATCCTAAGATGTATAAAGAAAAAGTTAATACTTTTCCCACTCTCCCCTGGTCTTAAGGTAGTCAAGATTGCCCAGTTACGTATATCTATCTATCAATCAATCAATCTTTCTATCTATCTATCCAAACTTATTTACTCGTATAGTTTTTTGGGGGAGGAGGCATTGGAAGTTTACACTTTTTACTAAATATTAGATCTACTATATACATTACTTAGAAACTTTTATACACTTAACAGACCCTGGAAATTTTTTCCAGATTAATAAATATGGCTTCAACTCATTGCTTTTAATATCTGCATGACACTTCATAATATATTTGCCCGTAATTCTTCATGCCTCCTTGATTGATGCTTTGGGTTATTTCCAGTCTTTCTGCTGCCCGGCATGATGGTGCTTTTCATTTCTGTAGGGTAAGTTACGAAGGAGGAAATTTGGGGGCATTTTTTCTTTTAACTTTAAAAGTTAGTTCTTTATTTTCTTACTGAAAGGCTGTTGTAATTTACATTCCCACAAGCAATACAATGAAGGGCCTGCTCCTGCCTTCGGGGTACTACCATACCTTTTAGTTTTTGTCAGTCTGAAATGTGAAAACTGGTATCTCCACGTTGCTTTGATTTGCATTTCCCTAGTTACCAGGGTGCTGAGCCTTCTCACGTATTAACTGTAATTTATATATCCTTGTCTGTGAGTTGTCTGTTTATATTCTTTGCCTATCTTTCTATTTTTGTCTCAAAAATACTTGTTCACAATATATTCTTCTGAGCGAGATGAAGGTGAAGGGGGGTGGCCAGCACAAATCCTCTTCGGCCTGCATTGTTAGAGCTTTGCCTCAAAAGCTCCTTTTCACTTTGGCTGTGAAGACATGGTTCCATCTCTCTGAGGAGTTGAATGCCTCCATTTAAAAAAAAAAAGGAAAAAAGAAGGAAGGGGGAGAAAAGCACCTCCCCACTCACATAATCCTCTTTGCTATCCTTGAAGCCTGCTGCTGCTGCACAATGCGTGTGGGATTTATATTCCAGCAACCAAAGAGCACGGCATAAAACCCACCTGCAGAGGCCCCGCAGTCTGGAGTGCCAGTGTTCAGGAGCCATCCGCTTAACGTCGTGCTGTTCTATTGAAAAATGTGGACTCCTTCTGATAGTCTCACTTGAGGGAATAGAAGCCCCAAGCATAGCAGCCAAATGACAGGGCTCCCGCTCTCCCCTACACCACGCTTTCATCCCGCCCTTTCGAACGCTTCCACAACGTGTCTTTTCTTCCCCCACCCTGCACCCCACTTTTCATATTTCACAAGAGAGCCTCACTCACATTCCTAACGTTAATGAGCGTCAAGCTGGTTTTTAAAAAGTAGGAGAAAAAAAAAACCCTCCTCTTGCCAGACAATATGCCTCTAGCAGGCTTTCCCACAGAGAGAGAAGTGAGTCTCGAGGCTGCAGGGAGGCTGACATGCAGGGCAGGAGGCAGCTGTCTGCTTTTATTAAAATGCCACCTTGACCAGAGTCCGATTTCTTTGAGGGCCAGTTGACTATCCTTCAAATGCAGGACCCGTGGCACATGCTCTGCCACCTTTGTCCATAAGCCCTTTCAGCGCTGTAGGGAGGAGATGAAGACCGTGCTACCAGCCCCCAGCCCATCACTTTCCCTCCCCTCCCCCACTCCGTCTGTCCCTAGGAGCTTCTCTAAAAGGCCTTCACCAGCACACCCAGTTCAGCACAGATATCGTTGTCTCTTTTCTCATTTCCCACGCATGGTGGCAGTTCATCCTCCGATCCTGTCAAAAAGTCGTCCAGAGAATTCCAACAAGAGGGTAACACGGACATCCTTGCATACTTCAACCCACACAGAGGCCAGCTTGAAATGTCAGATGATAGCTGTTTGAACAAATATTAATTTCTCTATGAGCAGGTTTTAAATTGAAATCATATCCCAAGAATATAGTTTGTGTTTAGGATAATTCTTCTTCTTTAATCTAATATGTATTTTTTTTTTATCTTAAAGGAAGACCACTGCCTAAGCAGTTTCCTCTTCTTCTGTCTTTTAAGAGCTTTATTAAGGTATAATTTAAGTGACGAGTCTTGGTAAATGTATACAGTTGTGCAACCATTGCCACAATGCAGTTTTAGAATAGTCCCTTCACCTCAAAACTTTCGTCTTGCCACTTGTAGTCAGTCCCTGCTCCCACCACCACCCGAGGCAACAACTGATCTGCTTTCTGTCTCTAGGTTTTGCCTTTTCCAGAAAATTTGTAAAAATGGAATCACACAACACGTAGTCCTTTGTGTCTAGCTTCTTTCACTTAGCCTACCCTTTTTGAGGTTCATCTATGTCCTTGCGTGTATCAGAATTTTGTTCTTTTTTATGGCTGGCTAGTATTCCATTGTGTGGCTATACCACATTTTGTTTATCCATTCACCAGCTGATGGACATTTGGGTAGTGTCAAGTTTTAGACTATGATATCTCCACTGTGAACATTTGTATATAAGTCTTTGTGTGGACATGTGTTTTCATTTCTCTTGGATAAATTCCAAGTAGTAGAATTGCTGGATCATATGGTAAGTGTATGTTTAACTTTCTAAAAAAACTGCCAAACTTCAAATTGTTAAGGAAAACATTTTCTTCTCATTTTCAAGGTTGTATTTGCCATGAAATTACCCAATCTAAAAGAATAACTAAGAATTCTGAGCCTCGCTTGGCAAAGTCTTTAGAATGGTATCATAAGCAATAAAAGTAACAGAACTAAGGAAAGGGAGTATTCTTAAACCCTCTTCCATTCCTGCTCAGTCTTTAGGCAAGAGGCCTTCTTTAGAACTCTGCTGACAAAGGAAGGTACAGAATTACCGCTGGCTCGCAATCCTTTCGTCTCCTCTTTCTTACCTTGCCTCCGTGAGCCACAGCTGAAGGTGCCACTTTCAGCATTCTTTGCCTAAGGGGACCCAGCTGAGCCTCCTGAAGGGGCAGGAGCAGAGGATCCTGGATGCACAGGTCTTGCCAGTCCTACAACCAATAGAGTGGAAACTGCTAGAAGGTGCTTCATCAACAGGGCACCTCGGGGGCTTCCTGGGGCTTCTTCCCCCAGCCTTCTGAATGCCTGCAAAGGGATAGGCCAGGATTTCCCTGATCTTGTACTAACTGTGGATTCTGGCTCAGGAAAAGCTATACTCTGCCCTGGGGGTTTGGGATGACAAGACCACGGCCCCAGAGACAGAAGAGATTTTTCAATTCTAGTTCTGCTAGTTACAAGTTTTATGCCCTTAAGCAAATTATTAACCTTTATAATTTTCAATTGTTACCTGAGAGGGTTTCTGTGAGGATTAACTGGGATAATGATAGAATGCATATAATGTAAGCCCTTGGATGTCAAGGAATCTCTGTATGGATCGCAGGGGCCCAGGGTTACGGCAGGAGTTCAGGAAATGTTTACAGAATGGCTGAAGTACTTAACATAATACCCGGAGAGACTGTTCATTCACTCACTCATCAATCTTCTGTTTACTATTTACTGAACACCTACTATACCTTTGTCAAGAGCTATGCTGAGCTACCAGGTATCAGAGTAGCTGACTAAGACAAGTCAAAATGGAAGAGTCAGGCCTTTACTTACTTACTATGATAGCACAAGCAGAGGTGATGTTAGAGAAAGCACTGATTTCCCTGCCGTTACATTTTTCCCCAAGGAATGACACCAGGGAGGGTTAGATGGATCCACACGGACATGGGGAATTGTCTCACTATCCAGAGAGTCCTGGTCAAAAGACTCCTGCCATCTTATGGACCTGGGGCCGGGGTGGGAGGGAGGTGAGAGTAGAGGTGAAAGAACTGGAAGTGAAAAAGTACTGAGCACTGAGTGGAGTAGAGAAGAATGTCTTCAAGTTTTCTCCCCACCTCCCCTCCTCAGGAGGTCCCAGCAGAGGCGCTGAGAAGGCCGCTATTTCAGGGCCCCCAGAAAGAGGCCTCCAGAGGGAGCTCACTTGGCTAGGAATACAGATATGTGTAAGGCCACGACCAGCCAGGGAGACTGAGTGCTTGACTGCATTGCTCTTCAGAGACTGCAGTGCACAGCTGGGCACCAAGTCTGGTGTGGGGAGGACAGCTTTTCTCCATCAGGTCTGCCAGGTAGAGCCTCTGTAAATGCCTATAGTGAAGACTGAAAAATAACAAACAGGTTTTTGGAGGAGCTAAACTCCTCTACGTTGCTATCAGAGTGGACACACCCTCTGCCCTCACAGAAGCATGCACATGATTGCATAGGCAGAGCATAAACAAGTAAACAAATACATACATAATTGCAAATTATGACAGGGCCCTGAAGGTATGGGGGAACAGAGTCAGGGAGAGAGAAGAGCAAGATGTCCCTGCATGAGCCTGAATGCTCAAGCTGGCGCCCTGCGAGGGGATGGCTGAGCTGAGAACTGAGGGTGAGAAGGAGCCGGCCGCATGATGGGCGGGGAGGAGGCCTTGGGAGAGGTGGAGGACACAGGCTGAATAAATGTTCCTTCATCGCCCCTTTGTTACATCAGGCTTTCACCAATTATAGATGCTGTGCTTGAGGGGGCAATGTGACTTCTGCTGTGGCTCACCCAAGTCTATGTAATAATCCACCACTTTATCACAAGTTTGTCTTTGATGTGCAAAATTGGTGCATCCAGTAGAATCTTTTCTGTGGTTAAACAGATCTGGAACACGTATGAGTCAAATGTTCCTAGGATCTAAACAATCTTTAATAAATTGGAATGGACCCCCCCATTGTGTAGCTGTGTGGAGAGAACTGAAAGAATAGGCTTAGCTAAAACTCCTTGGTGCTCTTGATTTCTCTTTGAACATTAGACCTTGGAGATGCTGCAGAAAACAGTGGTTGCTTTTGACTTTAGGAAGGAAGGATGGGTCTGTGGTTATTTTCCTCAGGTGGAGGGGGCTCTGGAGGATGCTCTGAACTCCTCAGCCTGTCCTCTGTAGGCCCCCGTCACAAAGTTCATTGTCAAGAATGAGCGACGTCTTCCAGTAATTGTGAAAAGCCATCTACACATAGTCAAAAACAACGAAGAATTATTGTAAATCTTGTTTTTGCCCAAGATTGTTTACCTTTCTAAAAAATCTACTCCCTTTCATGATCATTGTTTACAGCTGGTTCAAAAGAGCCATCCGTTTCACAAAGCCCTAGGATTATGCACCTAAATTTTCAAAACTTTGTTTTTAGAACTCTCTTTGAACATGTTGAATTAAGGTACTCAACTCTTCATATCCCTGATCTAGGATTCATTAAATAAGGAGAAAATGATACTCTGAAAGGAGAATAGATTTAGGAGTAAGGTAGACATGAGTTCTAACCCTGACTCTGACCTTTCCCCCTTGTGTGACGTCAGTTGGGCAGCTTCCTTGTGACCCTGACCTCAGTGCCTTCACTACTGGATTCACAACCTCTCACAGAGACGTTGTGAAGATAATTCTTTTAGAGTCCCTGGCAGGTAGTATGTGCTTAATAAATGGTAGCTATTAATAAAAATAAAGTAGGTTGCTGGTTGCCATGGCTGGGACTCAAAGCCTGCTGAATTCGCCACACTTTAAAATTTGAAACATCAAAATGAATTTTAGGGAGACCCGAAGATGAGTTTCTGGAACTTTATTCAACTGTCTTCTTCCCCTGGATATGTGACTGGGAGAATGCAGCTTGGAAAAGAGAAATCCACTCAAAGTCCCGTAGATTGCTTTATTGGGTAGTACAGAGTGGGGGTGGGAGTAGGGGTGGCTATATGATGGAACAGGTGTTGTGGGAGCTGGAGGGTCCAAGGAGAGCAGAAGTTGCGCAGTTCCCCTTCCATCCCTCCCAAGGAGAATGCCCCCTTGGGCCTTCCTGTATTTCCATTAGAGACATGAGCTTGAGGAAAGGAATCCTGGCAGAGCTGTTAAGAGTGTAGACTTATTAACTAAACTGTCGAGATCAAATTCTGCCTTTATGTGTCCTGTGACCTGGGCTAAGTTGCTAACTCAAGCTGTGTCTTATCCTCTTTGTTTATAAAAAAGGATTTGAGATAATATTTTCTACCTTAGAGTGTTGTTCTGAGAGTTAAGTTAGTTAATAGATGTGCTTAAAACAGTATCAGGCCTCAGGTAAATGCTATTATTCTAAATGCGAAATTCCCCTTCAAAGTCAATTGCAAAATATCCTTCTCCACTGTAGTTTTAGAAGTTTCTAAATATGAAATTTAAAGAAAAAATGTTTTAAAGAATCTTTTTCACACCTCATGCATATGAGAAGTAGCGATTATGGTTGGCGAATAGCAGATTCGGTGAGTAGCTGAGAGGGCTGCCATCCTTGGAAGAGAGCTCTGAAGTGGAGGAAAGGTGAGTGCTCCACACTTCCTCAAAGCACAGCCACGGAGGCATCAGGGTTAATTATTATAAATCACCTGGCAGTTTAAATCCAATTTTAAATGATCTGGATGTTTAGAAAGCCTTGGTTTTTAATTTGTCTTTGAAAAAGAGCTATCTCAATTTTAAAAATCCCCCTGAGCTCTCTGACTCATATCATCAGAAATCTGACCTTTCAACGGAAGGGGAAAAATCTACATTGTTACCTTGACAACAAAAGGTAAGCAGGATGCTTTGAGTTCTGGAGCTTCTGCTATAAATAATCTATCTTTGGCCAGACAGTGGCCAGAGAAATATTAATGTAAGCATGGAGAGGAATGAGCTGGGTCGGCTATGGGGAGAGTCTGCATTTCAGGAGATTGTTTTAATTACCATTTTTAGGAGTCATTCCCAAAGGCACTTTTGTAGCAATTAACCAATAAACCAGTAAGAGAGAACGAATTCAATTTCTAAAAGTAGGAATTTACACAAATGAAGACTGATAATGCTTTTTCTTGTGAGGGCTTTCTCTAGACTTATTTGTACCATTGTCTGAATTCTGTTGTTTTCCTTCAGAATATTTATTCTCTTGTTTCCCAACAACCTATAAAACAGAACAAAGGGAAGCTGACAGTGAACTTTGGTCCTTCAGCCATAATTTATGTGATGTTACCCTGCACAGTAGCAGGAAGGGAACAGCAATAAAGTTGGATGGATTTTAAGATCTTGTGGATTATTAAAAAAGAAAAAAAATCAAAGTCCTCTTTGGTTGAAAGTAACAAAATACTACTGAATTTTTTTTTAACCAGCTCATGGATAGGTTTAAGATTTATGACTGTGATTATCCTTTTGCTTGCTGACGTAAATTAGTCTTCTGGGAAGTCCAAGTTATTTCTCAATAAGCCTTAATAGTCTGTGAGTCAGAGTAGGTGCTGCTGATAACAAGTCTTGCAGGATTTATGGGATGGCAAGTAAGAAATTGAGGAGAGTAGGATGGCACGTGCAACCAACGGCCTTTGGAAGTAGTGCACGCAAATATTTCCTGAATAAGAGCCTCTGCTCCAGTAGATTATGGCTGCTTTTCAGTGAATATACTTTACCCAGGTACACCCATGTTTCCTAAAGTTACCTTCCAGTTGGATGAGATCCTTCACGACTATTAATGCTTCTTACTGTTGTAGTGGGGTCAAATGTGTACCCTCAGACTCACATGAGCAAAATAAGTAACTTGATTTATTTTTTCCAACTGATGTTAGTTTTTTCCTTAAATTTCTACTCTGGATGATTGCAGGGGAGGCTGTTCTTGATTAAGAGACACTTAAGAGACATAACAACCAAATGCAGCTTATTCAAACAAGTCAACTGAAAATGGCAATTTGAAGCAATCGAAGACGTTGACAATGGACTGCATATTAGATAATCCATGAAATGATGTTAATTGCTTAAGGTATGGTAATAGCATTTTGGTAATGTTAGAAATTGTCTGTATTTCTTGACATTCCTACTGAAGTCCACAGAAGAGAAATGACATGCTGTTTGGGATTTGCTATAAAATATTTTTTTCAGAAAAGAGAATTGGGTTATAGAGGGAACAAGAGTGACTAAAATCTATAATATGAGTGATAGATATGTGGGGGTTCATTATACTATTCTATTCTTGTGTATGTTTGAAAATATTCATAATTTAAAAAAAAATCTTTTATAACCTAAAACAGGCTGTCTCCTTTTTTCCAAGATAGCACCTTGTAAGTATGGTTAGTATATCCTCTCGGAGTAGGGGGTGGTATGGAGTCTGACTCATATGGTGTTCTCTTCTCTGGGTCCTCACTGGGTCTGCATCTGAACTTACGTAATTGAGTCAGGTTAACCCATCATGGTTGAGGCCCCATGGTTTCCTCTTGCCTAGTTTTCTCTCCTCTCTGTTCCTGATGCTTTGAGGCCTGGCTATGATTCCCAGGAGACCCCTGGCTTGAGCAATCCATGCTGTGGCTCTCAGCTATAGAACCATATTGCCCCTTCCACAGTAACCCCTCCTGTCTGGTGAGTTCACCAGCTGATGCCTTCAGCTATTTCCACATGCCACTGCCCCCACCCCCCCGGGATGTGTAGAAACTTCTGGATCCACTACACTCCGGAAGAAAGCCATAGACAATCAATGGAGTAGAAAGGACATTCCATACAATCTTGGCCTGCAGAGTGGCAGGGACACTTCACCTCCAACCACTCGTCCTTCTTTTCCTTTTCCCCTAAGTCTGGTTACCTGACACAGAAAGGTTTCCCAAAAGGGAGTGGAACTTATAACCACACAAAACTATCTCATTGCAATATGTGCTCCTTGTCTGTTTCCCTCACTAAAATGCAAGCTTCATGAGGGCAGGGGTCTTGTCTGTTTTGTTTAGTGCTGTATCCCTAGCACCTAATGCAGTGTCTGGCATACATTAGGTGCTCAATAAATGTATATTGAATAACAAGTCAGAGAACAATCTCTGTACACAGTTTTCCATAGCACTTATTTTGCAAGTTATGTATCTATTAGCGTAAATACTTGATTGATGTCAATATCTGCCACTAAAACTGTTTCTGAAACTGCTGATAAAAATGAACTTGTACGGGGGGTGGGGGGAGGGCACAAAGGGGGAAGTGGTGTACCCACAACATGACTAACAATAATGTACAACTGAAATCTCACAAGGTTGTAATCTATCATAACATTAATTAAAAAAAAATGAACTTGAGTGCTTGGTAAATACTTGATTCTCAATTTTTTCCCTGAGATTCTGATTCTATAGGTCTAGGGTGAAGATTACTAATCGGCATGTTTTCCAACTGCCTCCTACCCCCAAGGAGGCTCCTCCCACTAAGGGACTTTGGGAAACATGGCATTAGAATATAAGCTCTACAAGGTAGGTGCCTTATCTGGTTATTGGAGAGATCTGACACGCAGTAGGACATCATGGTGTTTTTGCTGAATGAATAAAAGACTGACATATAGTCGTGAAAACATGCTTGACCTGGTATTCTCTTTTCCACAGCTAGACTGAACTTTTCTATAAATGTTGGACGGGTTAATTAATGAAAAACCATTATTTAACTTTCTAGCACTATATTTCAAACCTAGTGGGTAGGAATGTAGCTTTGTTGTAATTTTTACTGCCTTATTAACAAGAGACACAGAATATAGCTATCAAAAAATCAGTTGCATTGTCTTCTAAAGCTGAAATCAAAAAAATATTTACTAAACTGTAACAATTAAATCCTTAGTATGAATAATCGTGAAAGAGGCAGTAACGCTTCTGTCACCTTTTCATGTCAGGAACATAAACTAAGATTTTTTTGGTTTTGTTCTGAAAGCATTTAGCAGATAAATAATTAGATGGAATACATAAAAGCTATCATTTCTCTATTACCATTTTGAGGCTTCTGTATAAAGATCCAAAACACTCTGTGCTGTGTGAGCAGGGAGGTAGCCAGAACCACAATAAAATCATCAGACCGTGGGGCAGAAAACCTGGGTCCTGATCCTGACTCACTTGGCTATTAATTGGTTGTATGACCTTTGCCAAATCATGTCCCCTCTCTGGTCCTGGTTAGTTTCCTTGAGGGCTAAAAAAGGGTGGAGGTTGAATTAGTGGATTTCTTGTATTTATTCTAGCTTTTCCATCCCACAGATTTTTTTATCCATAGGCAAAGCACTGCTCTAGGCATTAGGGCTGCCACCCGTGAACAAAACAGGCAAAATACATGCCCTTGGGGAATTTATATTCTAGGGGGAGGAGACAGACAACAAAAAAGCTAAGATAGATAGATATATACATACATACATACATAAATACATAGATAGATGGATAGATGATAGATGATAGGTAGGTAGGTAGATAGATAGATAGATAGATAGATAGATAGAGTGCTATGGAGAAAAATAAAGCAAAGAATAGAGTTTGAGAGTAGCAACATTAAATAGGATGGGCAGAGAAATCTCCACTGAGATTTAGGTAAAGACCTTGTTTCCCTTTGACAACAGAATTCAGTGGTCAAGTCCATTGGGTAAGGCTGTGATCAGAAGTGGAAAATAAAGCTGGAGACAGTGGGGCACAAATACGAACTCCTGTAAGAGCCACAGAAAAGTAAACTAGTCAATTGATGTAACTGGAGAATTAGTGTTTACTCAGCCCCACCAGTGTTGTTACGTAAGATTTGGGTCCAGTGTGGCCAGAACTGCTCTCTTCCAAGAAAAACTGGAAATCCAAATCTTTGTGTAAAAAGTCCTATTTTGTTTTGTTTTATTTTGTTTTAATAATTTTCTTCAGGGTTTTTTTTTTTTTAAAGATTTTAGTTTTTCCTTTTTCTCCCCAAAGCCCCCCGGTACATAGTTGTATATTCTTAGCACAACTAAGTTGTCCTTCTAGTTGTGGCATGTGGGACGCTGCCTCAGCGTGGTCTGATGAGCAGTGCCATGTCTGCGCCCAGGATTCGAACTGACGAAACACTGGGCCGCCTGCAGCGGAGCACGCAAACTTCACCACTCAGCCACAGGGCTGGCCACCTAGTTTTGTTTTTTTTAGTGTTAGTTTTCATATCAGTTTCCTAGGGCTGCCATAACACAGTGCCACAAACTGAGTGACTTAAAAATCAGAAATTAATTCTTGCAGTTCTACAGGCTAGCAGTCCAAAGCAAGATGTCAGCAGGGCCCTGCTTCCTCTGAGCCGCTGGGTGGAATCCTTGCTCGCCTCTTCCTAGCCTCTGGTGGTGGTCAGCAATCCTGCCGTTCTCCAGCTTACAGCTGCATCCCTCCAATCTGAGCTCGGTCGTCACGTAGTTTTCTCCCTTTGTCTCTTTCTCTCTTCTTTTCTTCTTATAAGGACACCAGTCACATTGAATTAAGGGCCCATTCTGCCAGTTGACCTCATCTTAACTAATCACATGTGCAACCACCCTCTTTCCAAATAAGGTCACATTCTAAGGTATCAGGGGTTTGGACTTCGACATGTATTTTGCAGGCAGGACACAGTTTAACTCATAACGGCTATCATTAGTATGTATTTTAAAGAAGACTATATTAGTTAACACTCTGTGGAGCAGATAAACTATATATATAGCTCACAGGTTTTTCATTTGTGAGCGCTGGGCTACTGTAAGCTTGATTAGAGCAGGCATGGCTCTCTCTAGTCACCTCTGTGACGGCAGCGCATAGTCCAGTGCCTGCCCAAGTATTTGCTGAAACAGTAAGTGAATGAATAAATGTATGAATGAATGGTGATATTTCTTTTATGTACTCAGATATCTAGAAAGGTATTCTATTATCAGAAAGAGAACCCACCCTTACTTGTTTTTGATCAAAACCATACTCAGTGTTCAATGCTTTCTTCAGGTTTCTACTCAAATTCGAACAGACCTATGCGAAATAGTGACCCTCACTCCAAACCTGGTACTCCCCTCCTCCTTCCTCTGTGTGGCATTTCTCTGTATCAGGAGACTTGGGCTTGCCTCTGAGATGCTGCCCTGAGATGCTGCCCAGCCACCCTATTCTGGTTTTTGCTCATCCTGAAACGCCAGTCTTTCTTTTTTCTGTGGCAGATTGCCTGTGGTTTGCCCAGTATCCAACCTTCCCTTTCCTTAAAGACAGACTGCTAGGGCAATTTGCCCAGCTGAAAAACATTTTGAAGCCTAGTTCGCCGACAGGAATAGCTTAGAAGATGCAAGTGGCACTCTTGGAGCAAGACTTCTGGGAAACTGTTTATCTCTTGTCCAACTATCTTGTTTCCTGCTTGAAAGGTAAATGTGATAGCTGGAGCAACAGCAATCATTTGGGGCCATAAAGTGTTGCTAACAATGAAAGCTACACACCAAGAAGGGTGGAATGAAAGAAGCAGCTTGGCTTCCCGCTAATATCTCGGAGCCACCATACCAGCATTGGATAGCTTACTTCTGACTTCTTTTTTGTGAGGAGAAAACACAAACCCCTCAATTTGTTTATACCCTAGTACCAATAGTATTTCTGTTTTCTCCTTCCCTTTTCAATTCTGCTCTGTGTTTCAGGCAATGACAATTCCCAGGCTCCCTTGACTTCTGCTTTCCAGAGAGAGTCAGCTAATGGGAGGCACTGGTTGAATACTGCGAGGGCAAGAGGACAAAAAAGCCAGAGTATTTCTTCTCCTTTCTCTCTGCTTCAGGAGACACTTTTGCAATGGGTGAGTGACTAACTCACACCAGACAACCTTCTCTCTACAGAGAAACCCCCACCTTCTGTCAAATGGTCCCAGCTCCCGGGGCCCAGTGTCGCCTGCTCCTCCCATCATCTCTCCATGTGGCAGTGATAGAGGCTTTCACCAGTTGCTAATCAGCAGCTTTCCTCACTGAGTCCTGTTTGCCTTCTCAGCTCTTCCATCATCTGGGTTAAAAAACCCTGTATAAAATGCTGTCTTTCTGAAATATCTAGACTGGTTTCTGTTTTCTGATTGGACCCTGAATGATCCAGCCACTGAATTTTGCAGGAGGGAGGGAATCTTTGTTTCGTCCCAGCTGAACACAACGTCTAACTGTTAGCTTCCTTTAGAATTCATGGAGACAGCAGAGAGAAAGCTCTGAGACCTAAAGCCTATAGACATCGGCCATTTATGGCTTCTGCTGGCCAGATTTGAGCCTTTCTTGAATCTTCTGAACCAATTTAAGAAAACAAAACTGAAAGATCTCTCATCTTCTTTGCTGGCCAGTGCTTAGTGTATGCTCTTGGCAATCATGTCTCGGTCAAAGACTCGTCTTGAAGCCAACAGACAATCCAATGTGCAGCCTTCTTCTCAGCTTTTGCCCCACGGACAAAGGGATGGTGGGATCCTCTGGTCTCAACACAATCTTCCTATGTTTTCTGCTCTTTGAGACAGTCCATTCCTACAGCATTTCCTAAATGTGTTCAATCAACAGTTCAAAATCTTCCTCTGTCACCTGATGTACAGCTTCTGCAAATATCATCAGCTTACGCTATCTGGGACCCGCTGCTCTGGAGCACAAGCTTCATTACTGTCCTCCTTTTTGTACAGGGTCCTGGCACGAGTGTGCTGGAGGTAGAAGACCAGATTTGATGGTGACAGGCCCTCACACCAATTCCAACTGTGCACTTTCTATCCTGCCAAGGGCCAATTCAACCTTCTTTAAATTCTGTATTGGACAACACAAGGGTCCATAGTCCCTGTTCTTCCAGTATCTTCTCTAGGAAATCCTTTGTGGAATCATACTGATAAGCCTTCACATTAAAGTGTAGTTCCAGATTTCTAGTGAGACATTATCCATTCTCTTATCTTACAGCCCCACACAGCAAATTTCAGTGCTTGATCATATCTGCCCCCTTGATGTTCCTCTTCATGGGAGGATATGTCAAGTACACTGACAGCTCAGGCTGGGTCTGCACATAATTTGTCTGCAGTGGCACCGTGGTTCTGGCTTATTTCATTGGGTGTGGCCAGTTCCTGTACCATAGTTCAACAGTGCCACCCCATCCCATATCTGCAATCCACCACAAGAATGAACCCAAATTTATTCATAAGCAATCACAAACATGCCAAGGGGTCAGAGGATGGTTCAAATATTCGTTTATTGTTCCCATGAACGTTGCCTTTCAGACCATATAGAATTGACTTGGGTTTTGGCCTGGAAAGTTCTTTTTCCCTTTGCCCTCTCTGCCTTGTCCTTGGGGTATGTTTGCTACCCCTTGCGATCAAGGCTGGCAAGACCTGTCCCTGATTCTAGCACAAGAAAACAAAGATAGACTCTTAAATCCTTAGACAGGTGCAGCATCTGTAGAAGACAAACAAAACTCTCTTTGCTATTCTTGATCATTTCTCATAACATAACTTCTGTGTCTGCAAGTTCTAGAAGACACCCCTCCCCCTCAAGGGCAAGAATGGGGATGAATAAAGAAATCAAAGGTGACAGCAGACTCCATGCTGCCACAAAAGAGAATAAGCAATAGATTAATTTTATAATAATGAAGAAAATGAATAAAATTAATTTTAAAAAAGTTTTAGGGACAATAGAATTGGAATAAACAGAGATGGATAAGTCCAAAGGATTTCTAAGAAAGATTCTTACAATTAAGGAGTCTTTTTTCCTTTAATCTTTCTCTATATAATTGTCATTTTATAAATAATATTCTTCAAGATAGACAGATAGAGATAGACAGACAGATAGATAAACCTGCAGTATACACCAAGTTTATCAATGATGAAACTGCGCTAGTCAGCAAGGCTCCCCATCAGGGTCACAGAGTCGCAAAAGAATTATCTGTGAAGGAAGAAGCCTCTCCTACATGGTAAACGTGCATTTGGGGGGATAAAAAGAATCTCGTGTATTCTTTTTACAAAAGAAATTATTTTTCTTCACATAAAAGTTGTTGCAAGGGGCATACAAATACTGTGAGCTGAAATGGAAATACCAGTAGGCTGTTTCTGTTCGAAAGATCTCTGCCCAGCTCACGGATCTCCCACACTCCTGAATAATGTGGTAAACCTTCCAGTTATGTGAAAATAAAAACTGAGATTTGTTCTGAATAATTCCTTGTATTTTGGGCATGTTGTTTTTTCTCTTTCCATGAAGCAAAGAAATATGTTGACCTGGAATCTTTTAACATCCATTCCCATTTCTCAGGCAGAATTGGGAGAGTGCAAAAGTCTACACACCGGCGAGTTTCTTACTGTTGGTTAGAGGCGTCTTGCAATGGCAGGATGGTGTACCCTAAGCAACACAGTTGCTTTGGAAAATAAGTGTAAGTCACTCTTACCCACTCCCAAAACAGATTTTCCTTGTTTGGTGAAAATGTTGGGGAACAACACAAGGAAGAATGTATGTGATTGAAGTCAGTTGCCTAGAATTCACGACTTGACTAGTTGCTTGTCTCTCCATCACATCCAAGCATATTCAGCTCTAAAAGAAGCGTAGTTTTATTTACAATATGCACTTATAATTGGGAAATGAAGCACGATATGCCATCCTCACCATGAACTTGGGTGCGCCTAGGGAAAATAGCCTGCTCTGCTTTGTAGAATAGCAAAACATTCAATCCAGAAGGAACCGCAGCAGTGATTTTCTCCAGCCCCTCAATAATACAAAGAAAATTAGGAGGCCCAAGGCTATCCTGATTTTAGCACTAAAAGGCTCATGTGCCAGGAAACCCCTCAGTCCTGAAATAGTTGGTCGTCCTAAGATTAGGTCTAGATTTCAGGTCTTCTGATCACCGATTCAGTGATGTTTGTCCTGCATATTTTTGTTTTTACTGAGTCTAGCTGTTCTACCATTAAAGACAATTTGTAAATAAGTTTAAGCACTAATCATGCATTCTTTACATATTTAAGGGATGAAATAAAAATTTTGGTTTTGGTTTCCTTATACATTTTTTAGAGGATCCATCCCATATGAGACATGCTCTAAATATTATTTCACTTCACTCTCTCTCCTTTCTTTTTATTCCTGGAAAGACGTAGATTTGTGTTGTTATACATGGCTTAGGCTGATAAATCAAATCAGTAGACATTTCAAATAAACAAACAAAATGAATTCGAGAGGTTATAAGTGTTTGCAAGTGTCACCGTGGAGACCAGAGAATGGATTGTCACCATGGAGACTTGCATAAACACTCTGCCTGTGATGATTTCCATGTGAAATCAGATATAGAGGAGATTTTGAAAGGAGGATATATAAATGGAGCTGGCAATCAGTGTGGCCGGAGTGAGCTGTGTAAGAAGGCTAGGGGATGCTAAAGCAAGTTGACACTCTGAAATGTTTCTGCACTCACCGTTGCTCCATCAATGAGCAAGAAAAAACCTTCAGGGAAAACCCCAAAGTTCAGAGGGTGAGAAGAATATGTTTCATCAGCTACTAAAATACTATAGGATTTGAGGTGTTACAAAAATAAAATTCAACTGAGCAAATTTGAAGATCTAATTGTTTTTATTAAAGGATTCATGAATCAAGCAGCATCCAATCTGCCAAGCAGAGAGATACTCCAAGGGGTTACACGACTTGGAAGGCTTTTATAGTAAGGAGGATGGGACAAGGAAAGGAAGTCATCAGCAAGGAAAACGTGAGAGTTCACTGAAGGAAAGTAAAAGTTCAAGTGACAACAGCTTCTCATTGGCTGAGCTGTGATGTTTTACATTGGCTGAGCTTGTTGCCGGGCAGGAAGGGAGTCTTCCTTCCTCCTACTGGAGGAGTAAAGTAGTTGTACTTCCTATTTGGAAGTGCAAGGTGCATCTCTTCCTGTTGGGGTCTGTAACTGATGCTGTAATTAACTGATACTGTAATTGGCATCTTCTTTTTTGGGTAATTGATGGTTAGTGGTAGGGCAGGAGCATTCCCACTACAAGTATTCCTGACTCCAATTTTAGTTAAGATTTCCTTTATTAATTTTAACAGAGGTGATTTCCATCCATCCTTCCACTCCTTTGTTCACACTGTCTATCTGTCACTGTTGTTATACACAAGTTCTACAGGGATACAATGTGATAAGAATGACAGCTAGTCTTTATTAAGTCTGATCATGTTGCAGGGACTATGATAATCCCTTTTTGGTTATTATCACAATGAATCTGAATGCTTATGAGAAAATGCAAATATTGTCCTCATCTTACCAATGAAGAAACTGAGGCACAGAGAGATTAAGTATCTTACCCAAGGTCACACAGCTAGAAAAATGATGAAACCAAGATTCATATCTGGCGGTCAGGTGGCAGAGCCCATGGTCTTAAATACTATACTCTGAGGGGAAGATGATGTCTTTGTCTTTGAGGCACTTCAAACATGAATAAGGAAATAAATGTAGTAATGAAGAATAACACTAGGGCAACTAGATGTATTTCTAGTATCTATACACATTTTAGCTAGTGTTTAATTATAGGTTAACGTCCAACATGAATCTTGTTCCTTTACCTCTTTCTCCTCTACAGATATTATGTCATTGGGGTTCTTAGTTGCAGAGAACAGAATCCACATTAGCGAGCTAAAAGAGAAAAGGAATATATTAAACTATCAATTTGGTCATGATACATCTAGGAGGGTCAGAGAGTCATACTTGAAATCTACAGAACCCAAATTATACCATCTTCCTCTTTCAGTGTACATCCAGCTGTTAATAGGCATTTAAATCAAATTTACCTTAAAAATGTGCATTTAAGCTTGCAGGTGGGTTGGCTCAAGGATTGCACTCAGTTGGAATAACACTGGCTTCTCTCTATCAACTCTAATTCCTCACAGAACACCTGCAGACGGCATCCCACTGCCAAGCCCTTCTAATTGTTACAATGCTTTGGATGAGGGATTCCTAGTGATCCCAGGAAGCTTTGTGTTGGGCGAACCACCCAGCCCTGAGAAGCAGTGATGTTGAGCCTTTCCTGAGAGCAAGGATCAGCAGAATTTATTGTAATCTCAGAGGATGACTGTGACTATCAATAATGTTGTCCAAGTTTTAGGCTGACTGTGATTTTCTTCTTCAATTCCATCCATCTACTTTCATCTTTCAGAGATTTCTCACGATTTCTAGTCCCTGAGAATATCCCATCCTATCTCCCAGCACTGATTTAGGTTATTTTACTTTCTATTCTCTTCTGCTATTTCTAGAGTTGAGATGAGGAGAATGAGCATGTGCTCAGTTGTCATCTTCCCCCAACATCCCCTATTCCCTTCTTCAGGCCAGATCTATGTTCTGAGGGTCCTCTGAACATGAACACTAAGATGTGCTACAGGAGCCTCAAGCCACATTGTCTGAAAGTAACACTTCGCCTCAACCAAACCTGTGTGTGTGTGTTCCCTGTGTAACCAAGAAAGAAAATGTGTTGTGTCCTGACTCCTCTCCTTCTCCCATTTCTCTCACCTAATAAATATCCAAGCTTGTAGCTATTCCACATCCTAAATACTCAAATTCATCCATTCCTTGTCATCTTTTCATTGCTATAACATAATGAAATCCAATTTTATCCCTTCAGCCCAGTCTGCAAACTGTATCCAAAGTGAGCTATCTAAAAGACACCACATTTCTAAAAATCCTCTGGCTTCCCAGGGCTTCCAGGGTCAATCTCAAACCTTTAGCATAGTACCACTTTTAGCACAGTACCACAGAGTACCTCACTACTCTTGAGTACTCAAACTTTACGTTCAGCCACACACCTTCTGTTCTTCCATGCCTCCACGCTTGTGTGCATATTGCTCCTTCTACCTAGAACACCTCAGCCCCCCTTTCCTTCCTGCCTTCCTTCATTCCTCAACAAATATCTATGATGCACCTACCATGTGCAGGCACTGTTCCAGACACTGAACAGAGTAGATAAAGTCTTTCTTCTCATTTTTTAAAACTGTACTTAATTTAGCAAACACTTCTATAACATTTAATATGTGCCAGAAGCCTTTCCAAAAGTTCATGAAATTCTGTTCCATTGGGAACATCAGCTGGGACAGCTCAAAACAATAGTTATGTTTTAACGACAGGAGGCTATTTCTCCACAGGGTGAAGGAAGTCTGCCAGTAGGCAGTCCAGGCCTGGCAGTGAAGATCCGTGAGGTCATCAGAGCCTGGTCAACACACCCATCTTTCTGCTTTTCCATCCTCTACGTGCAACGTCCACCTCAGGGCCCCGAATTACCGTTGGTTCCTCAGACCCTGTAACTGTGTTCCAGCCAGCAGGAAAGAGGAGGGACAAAGAAGGACACGCCGTTTCTCTTTGACGACACTTTACATATGTGGAATTTACATACAACATTTCCACTTAGCTCGCATTGGCCAGAACTTGGCCGCAATACTGCATTTAGCTGCAAAAGAAGCTGAGAGTCTTTGCAACAAAGATATGGGTTTCTTTTGTCTCCTCTTTTTATGAATTTAAAATTGGTACATGGAAGAAGAATAGACCATTGAATGGCTTGTACCACCCACACTGATGTGTGAGAGGACAACCTATTGATAATTTAATTCATGTTCACGTTCAGTGCCATTGATAAATTTCCCTCCCCTATCCTAAAAAGGTATTTTGTCTTTTGTTCCCATGTCTATCAAGCTCTTGTGTTGGGGGGCCAAAAGAAGAAGTTGCCAGGTACTCAGCAGGTAAACCTCAGACTCAACTTTTGTTTCCAAGGTGTAAGCTCATGGAAACAATGGCATCAAAGTGTCTGAAAGAAGAAAGAGGCTCTGAAGTTCGGGGAAAGCAGAATTGGATCAATCCTAGGAGGAGAGAGGCATTAAAGCTTCCTTGAGGCTGAAGGGGTCAGGATTTTGGCCACCCAACAGGGAGTGGGGACCAGCACCATGCTCCTCACAACACTCAGGGACACACACACACACTCCTATATGAGAACAGCCATGTGTTGTGGCTCAGGCAGCCAGATGTGGGCCCTGAAGCACCTCCCAACTTTGGAAACACTTCCTATGTCCAAGCTGCCCATTTCCCAGAGAGCATGACCAAGGTGAACCCAACAGTAGAGTGCCCTTCCACTGTATTCTGGACTCACATGTCAACCAAGACTATAATTTAACCCCAGAGAAGTGGATGCAGCTCCCCGTAATGAGATCAAGGATGGATTTTCCCACCAAGACGGGCAGATACAAGCTTGGGGAGAATCTTCTTGTTTTCCAACATAGTGTTTTTTAGATCCATGTGTTGTTGGTTAATATTTATTCCCGCTAGGAAGTCTAGAGCTGGAAGTAGAACTCAGGCCTCCTGGGTATTAACCTTGCAATCTTCTTGTGTAGCTTTGCTTCCTCTGAGGGCCAAGGACAGAAGTAAGTGGGAATGACATTGATCACTGAAGAGTGATTCATCCTAACTTTTCCTTTTGCTTCCTTGGCTCATCATTTGTCCTGTTTTCCCATGACGATTTAATGCTACATGGTCGCTTTTTATGCTATAAACTCCTTGAGGGCAGGAACTTGATCCTATGACGTGGACCACATGTGTGCTATGTTGCTACACAGTCTGTCATTTCACTGACCCTTCAGCAGATCATCATGGCTGCTGAAATTCATGAGCCAGGAGTTTTCCATTTGAGCTGGATCCTTCAGAAATCAGACCCAGGGAGGAGCTCTTCCCTTGACAAAGTTGTGGTGGTGGGGTAGTTATTTTCTATTGGCATTTACCATGGTTCTTTCCCTGAATCTGGGGCTTGTTATAGATTTGTATGCCAGAACAAAGTCTCCAGGGGAAACCCCAGGTGTTACAAGCATTGATGTTGATGATTTAGTAGATAATGTTCTTTTTTCTGAACTTCAAAGGAAACTGGTGGGTTATGAGGAACCATCCTTCAGCTGAGTCATAAAGACAAGTTCCTGCCCTCTTGCAGTTAAAAATTCATGAAGTATTTTCAAAAGCCTTTTGAGAATAAAGCTTGTTTACATTTCTTTCCTTTCCTTACTTAAATATTATCTATATGATTAAATGCCTTTAGAGGTCTTCTCTTCACTTTTGCCAACGAATTATAATCTGGTGTTTCTGGTTAAACAAGAATAAATGTTGAGCTAGGTTACCACTGAGTTAGGCTAAAGAAAAATAGACGCATTATAGGGAATGAAGCAACAAAACAAAATAGAAATGTCAGATAGTTTTACTGTGCTTTGCTACAAAGGTTGGCAGGCTTTGAAAACTGGCATGCCAGGGTTGTCTCCCCAAGGTAGATAAACCAAACTGCTAACATGAGGCTGAAGACGTTTGTCAGTTACTGCTTTTACTGTCCTGTGGTAGTTCTCTCAACCAGAGGGAACTTCGGTTCTGAGGGGAAAGGAGAGAGAGAGTGGCAATCGATCCCCTGACAATGAAAACTGGTCTGTGTCTCATAATTGGCCCACATTCCATAGACTGCTGGTGCCTGCGTTAGTACCCCATAACAGAGTCACTCTAGCCTTGTCCTTGTCCCCTGTGCTCATGGAGAAGTTCATTAAATCAGTCTGGTCTATTTTGTGTGCAGCACTGGCTCCTCCCTCCACAGCAGGCTCACAGGCAGTAAAAAACAAATGTCAGGGCCCTTCCAGAAAACTTATTTTCAACCACAATAATAATAATAGTAATAGCAATAATAATGATGATGATGATGATGATGCCACCTCCCTTCTAAAACCTCTCTCAAAAAAGCAAGGATGCTTCTTTCAGAGAAGTCCCCAGCAGTCATCTCAAGTCTCACTGGACCAAGTCAGATCACAAACCCACCCTAGGACCAATAACCATGGCCAGGAGGTGGGACTATGCTAATTAGTTTAGGCCTGAGCCAGATGCCCCACGTCTAGAGCCAGAGGGATATTGAGCCAGGGGTGTGTAGAGCTTCACCCAAAGTACAAAAGCCTTGAAGGGGTGGCTCTGCAAACCCAAACAAGAATGGGGTCATTTCCAAGAGAAGGAGGATGAATGATGGGAAGATAACCACAATGTCCACAGCAACTAAAAATAGTTATTTATTTAGCACTCAATTTATATTTTCACAGTTCTAAGAACATTTTCGTTTAATCCTCACAAAATATCCCCAGAGAGAGGTTCTGACTTTATACACATTTTCAGATGAGAAAATTGAAACTCAGAGAGGCTAAGTAACTTGGTAAAGTCACACAGGCAGGAAGTGGCAGAGCTGGTATTTGAATCTTGATGGTGTGACTTCAAAGCTCCAATTTACTCCGCCTCCTTGTACGGAAGCATTTCTAAGCTTCGCTGGAGCACACTGAGGGATGCAGGTGTTATCCTGGGCTTAGACGACCCCAGAAGCTGTAGGGCCAGATCCAGTTAATTAGCACAACTTCCTCCCCACCTGTGGTTCTGTTAATAGTTCCCACTCTGCTTACCCATTGACCCCCTCTGCTGGGCTCCTCCTACTTTCCTTTTTACCTCCCCTGAGATCAGAGGAACACCCTGCAGGGTGAATCTGATTTCCTGTGAACAACATCCCCACGGGATAGGATCAGCCTGCAGGAGACTAGTGCAAATGCTTCGTGTGTCTTACAGGAGAGGGACAGAACAGATGCTCTCACCAAGCAGTCGGTTTCCCTTGGATGTGATAAGACAAGTTCTTATTACTACACAGAAATAGCTTTTATTACTACACCAAATATGTACTTTACTTCAAAAATTGGGTAAAATGATCATTTCTAAGAATTTTTTCCATTAAAACCAAGAATCATAACATATAAGATATTCTTTTGCTATGATAGCTAATAACATTTGTAAGGTTAGCCCAAGTAATGATTTCTAGACCGAGAGATAACAGAAGGCTCTTGTGGTGATGACTAGGCTGGGCAAAATATCACGTCCGTAGTCGTTAATGATGTCTTATTCTGTCTGTCAGTTCTCGGCGCTTAGTTCTCTGCATAACCAGTTTTGTGTTTCTATTTTTCCCCCGAAGAAGTGGGTGTTGGGAATTAAGCCAAGAATCTGCAGCAGGACGATTGGTATCCACCTGATGAATGTGGTTCCTCCTGACAGTGAGATCCTCTAGATCCATCTAACCTGTTTTGTGACATTTTATTGGACAGGTTTAAAGGAGTGAAATATAGTGAGCTGTCTGAGTTTAGCAGGAAAGTCTTGCCTCTTTATTGTGCCTGTGTTCTCAGGTGCCATCATGATTCATAATTCATTTTGAACTGAACGTTCATGGCCTTTATCAAACAAACCATGTTAATTTCATAAAGTTGGGTTGAGTAAGGATAAAAGGAAAAGATTGAGAGAAAATTTGTTTGGAGTTATATGCCTATAGATGGTTAAGAGTCCTTCAGGAAATGATATATGCCAGTTAAAAAGTACTCATGTTGTTTTTGGACTAAACCATGTTCCTAAGTATTACAGTTGTATGTTTTAATTGAGCCACATTTTCAGGTTTCAGTTAAGTTTAAAAAATTAAATAAGATGAGTTATTACAGTATTTTTGAGGTCCTTTAAAGCAGTTTTCTGATTATCATAAATAAGAAATCTTTTTGAGACTTCAGTATTCATTTTAATCTGTACCTAACTGTATCTACATTTTATCTGTATCTATTATGCACATATTTGTTAAGTTCCTCCTGTATGTCAAGCACTATGTTAGTCCTGGAAAAGCAGTGATAAATATGACAGCACAGTCCCTACCTGTGGTAGGCCTCATCACCTAGTAAGAAAGAGAAAAAAACAAACATGATGAATAATTTCAAATTTGAAAAGCACTGTAAGGATTGATAATAGAGTGCCAGGAGACAGAATAACAATGTGAGAAGGAGGGAGCAACTTTATGTAGGGTAATTATAGAAGGCTTCTCTGAGAGGCACGAAAAGGGAGATCTAAGGATGAAAATAAACTAGCCATGCAGATAGGGAAGAAAACAGTATTCCAGGAAGAGAAAACAGGATGTGAAAAAGCCTTGCAGAGGGAAAGAGCCCTTTACTGAGATAAGAAAGCCTGAGTAGGGGAAAGAAGTCGGAGAGGGGCGTACTGGTAACCAACACTGAAGTATCTGTGAAACATTGGAGAGTTCAAGTAGACAATGGGGTAAAGAGCCTGGAGTCCAGAAGTAAGGTCAGGGAGGGAGATACAAAGTAGGGAACTATCAGCATGTGGATAAACATTTAAAAATGATACAGTGGATAAGATTGTCTAGGAGAGAGTATAGAGAAAAGGGAAACTAACATTGAGCTGTCAGTACAGAAGGAGCGAGCAAGAGTCAGGCCAGGAGGAGGAGAACTGGGAGGGTAGACATCATAGAAGCCACAAGAATAGAAAGAGTGACTGGTTAAGCATGGCGGAATGATGAGCACATCTCCTTCTCCCCTTTCTATACCAAGACCCTAGTAAATGATAATTTTTTAAGACGACATAAACCTACAACAATAAAGACACCAGGAAGAGCCATCAGTGGCTTCATTTCAATGATTTCAGTAATTTCTGGAGTATGGAAAGCAGATGGAGGAGTGACTGAATGTGACAGAGGAAGCCACAGCTCAAAGAACTTCTAGGAGAGATGGGATTAAGGAGACACCCAATCTGCCCTGCAGAATCCTGGAACAGCCCAAGATGTGCCAAGTATGACGGAGAATAGAAATGATACTAGAGACTGAAAACAGAGTAACTGATTGAAAGAAAGTGTACATAACTGCTCATATACTACCACACTTAACCCACGCACTGTGAATTTCTGGCAAAAAAAAATCTCCTCTATAGAAATTGAAGGCCTATGCTCTCCACCTTCTAGAAATTACCTAGTATAAATAATATCTACCTTCCTAATGAGCACTTTAATGTAAAATCTGTGAGTTGACAAGGTCTGCCCCCATACCCAGAGCTCTCAATTAACTTTTATTGCCTCATTCTTCAATATGAGTAGACAATTAAAGATCACTAGATTTTCAAAAGAAAGTCTCCAACGTGAAGAAAGAGATCAAGACGAATCAACAGGTAAAAAAACACTGGAGGAAGCAAAAATTTAATATACGGAGTAGACAAAACTTCCTTTCACATCAGAAATTTGAGAAAATCTTGCATTATAACCCAAGAAAAAGTTACTATGAAAAAAGAACAATTAAAACACGGGAAAGATGTCTTGAATAATAAAATGAGACTGCCAAAAAGAAAAAATTCAATAGAAGAATTACAAATAAAAATGGGAAAATTACTCAGAAAGTAGAACAAAAATTCAAAGAGATAGAAAATATTATTTACAAATAAAATTAGAAATGTATAAAGAAAACTAAAGATATATCCAGGTGTTCCAACAACTGATTAATGGAAGTTCTAAAAAGAGAAAACAAATGATAGAGAATAAACTATCAAAGAAATAATGCAAGGATATTTCAAACAACTGAGAGAAATGACTACAGATTTAAGGGGTCTACTGCGAGTTTATCATGATAAGTGAAAAAAAAAGACCCACATCTAGGCATGTCTTGTTGAAATTTAGAAACACCAAAGATAGGAACATGATCTGAAATGCTCTCACAATGGAGATGTGAAGGAAACAACTTAGAAAGAAAAAAGAACCACCTTCTTATCAGACTTTGCAACAGCAACACCAAGTGCTAGAAGGCAATGGAGCAATGTGAAGTTTTGAGGGAAAATTATTTTCAAACTGTGACTCCATATCCAGCTAACTAGCATGTATGAAGATAGAATTAAGATGCTTTATATATGCAAGGACTCAGAAAAATTTACCTCCCGCATAGCTTTCTCTATGTTGTAATAAAACAAGGGGGCTACGCAACAATAAAAAATGCCATGGGATCCAGAAAACAGTAGCTCTAACCCACAGCTATGAAGGGAGGTCTTAGGATTTTTGCCCAGAGAGAAGGAAGTTAGAGGATCCTCAGAGGAAAGTCTCCAGGACCAAACTAGATTAATGGTTCTCAAATTGGGCTCCATGGACCCCAGGGAACACAGAGACCTTTCCAGGAAGACTATGAGATCAAAACTATTTTCATAACAATACTAAGACAATGTATGCTTTTGTGGCTTTGACATTTGTACTGATTGTGCATAAGTAATGATGGTTAAAATTGCTGACGCTTTAGCATAAATCAGTGTGGTGGTACCAGGTGGTAGTAGCAGGCATTGAATTCTTTTCTGCTGTGCACTCTGGTAAAAAACACAAAACGCCACTTTCCATTTAAGAATTCATTGACGAAGCAGTAAAAATTATTAATGTTATTAATCTTGACCCTTGAGTACATGTCTTTTTAATTTTCTGTGTATCAAAGCAAGTGTGTGTCATCCTCTGTCTACCCCAGTAGATGGGTGTTCTTGAGGATAAGCACTTGTGCAACTGTTAGAGTTGTGAGCTGAGTTAGATGGCTTTGCCATGGAACACCATTTTTTCTTGACCGAACAACTGATAGACAAGCTATGGTTATTGGAACTTGGAGTTTTGGCAGACATTTCCCAAAATGAATGAAATCGGCCTGTCGCTTTAAAGAAAGTGACTGATGGTGTTTATTGCCACCAATAAAATATAAGTTTTCAAGCAGAAATGAGAATTTTGGAAAACTTGTATTCACTACTACTAAGCTGAGAGATTCCACATACTTAAGATTTCCCAGAAGAGACCAGTGGTGATATTAATGAATGTTATCTTTTGATACTATAAAATAAAATGTGTCAACATTTGGACGATCTGTATAACTCATTGAATCAACATTTTCTAAATAACCAATGCATGATGTTACAACATCACATGTGACCAAAAGAACTCTTCAAAGTAGGAGATAGATCAATAGATTTTAACAGAGTATGAAAACTGAAGTGATAGGATGTCAGATTCCACATTGCAATTAACCTTTAAGAAACTGCTATCTGTCCTGTTTTGATGAAATATAAAAGAAAAATATTCACGATAGGAATTATTAGCTCTTCAGTGAACAACATTTACAAAGTCACAATAATGTAAGCACTTTATTGACTTGCAATTTTTAGAATCAACTTATTGGCTTAATTATTGTTACGAACAGATGGAAAATAGTATCAATCTTGTCAATTCAACAGAGCAAGTACAGAAGGCAGAAAGTGGTAGGTAGAAGTGAGAAAAGATAAACAATAGGGCAGGAACACTAATTCCCTTGCCTTACAAAAAGTCATTACAAAAAGTTAAATGATATTACCTATAGTTGAAAGCAGAAGAATTTAGAAGTGTTGGTATTTTGCTCCCTACAATAAGGAAATAACAGTTAACATAGCAAGTATAAGTCTGTTGAAAGATTGGGGAAGGAGAGAATGTGAATAATGCAAGAGAATTAAATCCTCATTTATTACCACAGAAGCAAAGAGATAATGTCAAAAAATCAGGATATTGTTCAATATTATTTAGAAACATAGAGCTAACTACAGAAGAAGTAGCTTTTAAAAATTAGAAATTATTACCTCTGGAAAGCAGGACAAGGTATGGGATATAGTGGCATGAGTTGCCAGAAAAAATACAGGATATTCAGTTAAATTTGAATTTCAGGTAAACAACAAATACCCTTTTAGTATTAATATGTTCTTAATATTGCATGGGACATACTTTACTAAAAAAGTATGCGTTGTTTATCTGAAATTCAAATTTAGCTGGATGCCCTGTATTTTTATTTGTTAGATCTAAAAAATGCACACTTTCCTTTGTTTAATCATGGGCCCTTTTGTTTAAACCTTTCAACCATGTGTTAAATAACCACATGTTAAATATTTAAGATGATTTAAAAAAATAGGAGAAGGAGGGTGGGCTAACAGTGTCCAGTACCAGAGACGGGTTGAACAGATGAGATCGTAGACCTGTCCATTGGATTCAGCTACATGGAGAGCAATGGTGTCTTTGACAAAAATCATTTTAGTGGAGTGATGGGGCTGCACAGTGGACTGTAGTGGATTAACAAGAGGATAAAAAGTGAGGAAGAAGCAGTAATTATAGAAGTGAAAAAGAGGAATGTAAGGCACGGGTATGAAATTTGAAGAAAATCCATGGATTACACGAGAGATGATACCTTTTTCTTTCTATGTATCTACCACATATCTCAAAGTAATCCCTTTCTGAGCTGTCTCATAAAATCTGTGCAACATTATGAAGAATATGAAATTCTAACAATAATTTGGTATAATGCCACAGGAATCTCCCCCACACACCTCGAAATAGCTGAGTAGGTAGGGATCTGACCTTTGGGTGGAGAGACGTTTGTAACAATATGCATATTCTTTACAGAAAGGAGGAAGTAAGTAAAAATATAATATAGTGATTTACGATATATTTAAGTCAGATATGAGGCCAGGATGGGAACTTATGATCCCATTGCTACTGACAAAACTTACTAAGCCAACCTATCTTCTTCCATGAGAAGCTGGAAGTCTAATTCTCACATGGTCTAAATCTAAACAGTGTTCGAACTGAACACACCATATATGTAAGGTCTTAGGGAAATACAAATATGACTAAGACATGGAGCTGCCTCCAAGGAAGAGAAGAGTTCAATATAGTGGCTAGACTAGTCAAGCGTCCCCTGACTACTGGATGGCTTGTTGGCTTACTGCCAGATTGCAGCCTCCCCTTGCTTGAGCTCTGTCCCACACACCCTTAAGCCAACTCAGTCACTCTGCTTCACTGCCCCCAAAATCCTCTAATTTAGAACTAAATTTGAACTGATTTCTTTACCAAAACATATAAAACCAACATGCCTCTTTTCAGTAGATTTTACAAGAATGTCTGAACACATTTTTTTCTAGTTGGAACAATATGCAAGCCATCCTGCCTTCATTTGAGCTTTCCAAGTACTCTCTGTTCCCCTTCAATTGTACCATGGTCTAAAAAGTCATCTAATTTGTATTGCTGGAGTCGCATATGTATATGATGAGCCATTGATGGCCTTGAGATGAGAGCTTATTACAACACTTCAGTTATTATATTTCTGTGAGCAACACAGGAAGAGTAAAAAAATATTTCTTAGTTTTCAATTCTCATGGTAAATGACTCATCATTTCCTTTCCAAAGAGGTTAGCCTTATCCCATTTCTCTTTCCTTCATATTACCTATAGACTGCCATCTTGGAAGCAGCAGGAAAATGAAAGAGCAGAGGCAAATAGTGGACAATTTTCTCCTCCTTCGTTTTGAAGGTGCCACTTCCAAGATTAATCTGTCACTGAGCTCCTTGGGTCATGCTTCTTTCTCCCTGAGGCCAGTCTTAGCACACTTCCCTTATCAAAACTGTAGGTGTCTACTGTACATGTTGCCAACGTTTTTGAGAGGAGGAGAAGATTATATTGCACAGCATGTAGCAAAAGCTTTCTTTATGTCCACACTGATCATCCCAGCTCTTCCCCTAAAATATCTCCCTACAGTAGCTTCCACTCTTCCAGCCCCATTTCCCACTTGACCTCTCTCTTTTCAGCCCCTCTTTCAAGCAGGCTCTCTCACTTCTCTCCCTCAGCCCTCTGAAAACCTCATTCAGATCATGTAAACTACACACAAGGCAAACACTGATTAAACAACAGTCTGCAAAACAGACATACTTCATTAGACAAACAGAGTCACCTGGTATCCTTCAAGCCTTCCAGTGAGTAACTTCCTTTCAACCACAGAGGTTATCAAGAGTTGTGTCAGGCTCTCAGGCTGGACTCTTTGAAGAGATGCAATTACCAGTTAATTTGAAGCAGTTAGGAAAGTGGCTCAATGAATGGTAATTGATACAGATATGAAGTTATGTAAGTATATACGGATGTGATCCTTATATCATGCCTATTTATAGAAGGAGAATTCTTCTTCTCCTATATTCATCTGTTAGGAAAGGTAATGATTGAAAAGTCTTTTGAAAACCTACTTACTTTGGAAATCATGTAGATTCATAATAACAGACACTGGGCCAGCAATGTATATGACTGATTACCTAAAAAGCATTGGAAAATATTATTAAACTTTGAAACATCTCTTGAACTTGTGAGTTGATAGTAGAATCAGTGAGAAAATCAGATGTTCAAATAGCTAGAAAATGGTTCTGGACTAACCTCAACCTTAAATTTTTGCAAAATGGGTCTTTTAAAAATAAAAGGAATGAAAACTGTAATTGGAAATACTACATCATCAGCCATACATAAGATTTCCCATACCTCCCTCAGTTATATGGTCTTCTGGGCAGAAATGGAATGACCTTTGGGATATTGTCTCTGTTTCATACCATTGGATAGAAAAATCAGGTTACTGCACTCTGACAGTTTGAGGCTTTAAAAAAATTCTCAGGAAGTGAAGATGAAAAATCAATATCAAGTGACTCATAGAGACGCTGTTTTTAATAGTCCTGCTGCTGTCATGTCACCCTAAGAGGAAGCTCTTCACATTTGGTCAATATGGTGACACCACATCATTCTGAATTTTCTATGAAAAAGACCACAGAACTTTCATTATAATGATCCTGCTAATTCAGTGCTATCAACCACTAACATTTGCAGTTAAATTAAATGCAGACTCTGTTCTCTCTTATTTGTATTTTCTCATAAAATATGTATGAAGACAATCAGAGCAAATGTCAAAATAGCACCCTTGTTAAAATTCAGCACCACTGACTCACGATGTTCAAAACTGAGTAATATATTGAATGGCTAAGAAAACCAGCAAAACTTGACAGTCAAAGTCTTGGGACAACACACAAGTTCAAATGGACAGTGCAATCCTATATCATGCCAATTGTTTGAAAGTGATAAAATGGGATGGTGACAGCTTATATTCTGTTATTATGTTCTTAAATGTTTATAATTGTGTATACTGTTGATTAATTGACCCCTTTATCTTTATGAAGTGATGCTCTCTACCCTGAGTAATATTCTCTATTCTAAAATCTGCCTTGATGTTAATGTAGCTACTCTAGGTTTTTATTTATTAGTGCTAATATGTCATATCATTTTCCATCTTTTTATTTTTAACCTGTTTATGTCTATATTAAAAGTTTGGTCTTCATTTTTATACATAGTTTGCTATTCCTTTTTAACACAACCTGACAATCTCTGCCTTCATTTGGTTTATTTACACCATTTACATTTAATGTAAACATTGATATTGTTGAGTCTATGTCTACCACTGTGTTTTTTATTTTGGCCCATCACTACTGTGTTTCTTTTTTCCTTTTTTTTCTTACCTTATCCTGGATTCATTGAATATTTTTATGATTTAATTTTATCTTCTTTTTTGGCTTATTAGACATGACTCTGTTGTTATTTTCATGATTGTTTTAGGATTTATGCCATATAGCTTTATCTTAACACAGAATACCTTCAAATATGTACAGCATAAAAATCTTACAACAGTTTATTCTCATTTCTCTCCTCATCTTTATGCTGTTGTTGGCATACAACTTATACATGTATTATAAACTGCACAATACATTGATTTTATTTTCATTTCAGTCAATTATTTTTAAAGAGATTTAAATAATAAGAAAAGATTCAACCCACATAGTTACCATTTCTAGTACTATTCATTCCTTTGTGTGGATCCAGATTTCCATCTGGTATCATTCTCCTTCTGCCTAAATGATCTTCTTTAACATTTCCTGTAGTGCATGTCTGTTTTTCATGGATTCCTTCAGATTATGTAAGTCTAAAAAGTATTCATTTCACCTTCATTTTTTTCTCCCAGTAATTTTTTATTAATAGATTTTATTTTCAGAACTGTTTTAGATTTACATAAAAAATAAGAAAATAGTTCAGAAAGCTCTCATATACCTTCATACACAGTTTTCCCTATTATTGACATCTTACATTAATATGGTACATTTGTTACAATTAATGGAACAAAATTGATACACCATTATGAATTAAAATCCATAGTTTATTCAGGTTTCCTTAGTTTTTATCTAATGTCCTTATTCTGTTTCAGGGTACCATCCAAGATACCATATAACTTAGAGTTCTCAGGTTTCCTTAGACTCCTCTTAGCTGTGACAGTCTCTCAGACTTTCCTTGTTTTTGATGACCTTGACAGTTTTGAAGAGTACTGGTCAAGTATATTGTAGGATGCTCCTCTATTGGAAATTGTCTGATATTTTTCTCATGATTAGATTGAGGTTATGGGTTTTAGAGAGAAAGAGTGCAGAGGTGAAGTATCATTTTTATTACATCATATCAAGAGTATATACTATCAATATGATTTATCGTTGATGATGGTGAGTTTGATCAACTGGCTGAAGTAGTGTTTCTTCTATTTCTGCACTGTAATGTTACTCTTTTGCTCCCTTTCTATACTGTTGTCTTGACAATGAAGTCACAACGCACAGAACTCACCTAAGGAGTGGGGAGTTATGCTCCATCTCCTTTAGGGTGAAATATCTATATAATTTATTTGGAATTCTTCTATATGAGAGATTTGTCTCTTCTCCTTCATCTATTTGTTTATTCAATCATTTATTTATATCAGTATAGGCTCATGAATAACTATTTTATATTTTGTATTTTATTCCAATACTACTTTATTTACTTTGTTGCTTGAATTGTTCCAGCTTTTGGGACAATTCTATTGTCCATTGACTACTGGCAGTTCTTTCATTGGCTCCTGTGCCCCTTTAACATATGTCAGTGTGGTTGTTTCTTTGTTTTTGAGCACTTCCTTATTTATGGCACTACAAGCTGCCAAGCTGCTCCAGGCTCATCTTGTATATTTCCTGCCCAGTCCTAGAAATAACCATTTATTCAAGGAGTCTTGTTTCCTTGTATTGGAGAATGGTATTAGAAACCAAGATCTAGGTGCTAGGTGCACTCATGCTAATAGGATCTCATTTCATTTATTCTCTCAGCTGACAGAGCAAGGAAATACATGAATGTATACCACTGTGTATGTATATACATCTATAAATATTTCTATATATAATCATCTGTATCTAAATTAAATTAAATATGAGATCTTACTTATGTCTCCAACTCTAATCTGTTACCAAATGGATCATTCTAGCCTCCTCCCCTTGCTGATCTGTATATTTCTACTTCAACAGTGGAATGCCTCACACCGTCTACTATACATTCACTTAATTTTTAATTCCAGTAGGCACAGAGAGCAGTAAAAGAATTTTTAATCCATACCCCCATTGAAAAATATTATAGAGTCAGTACTCATGTGCAGTAGCTTTTGCCTTTGGTCTTAAAAACTCCGTTCATTTCCAAAGTTACTTAGGTAACTACAATGAAAAGCAAGTTTTTGCCTCTCAAACTGAGCATTGAGCAAAAAATTGTATAACACATTGTGATGGTAAGGATGTGGGGAAACAAACTCTTATACATATTGGGTGGGAGTAAAATATGATACAACTTTAATCATAGGCAATTTTGGGGGGGGGAGGGGAAGAAGATTAGCCCTGAGCTAACATCTACCGCCAATCCTCCTCTTTTTGCTGAGGAAGTCTGGCCCTGAGCTAACATCTGTGACCATCTTCCTCTATTTTGTGTGGTACGCCTACCACAGCATGGCTTGACAAGTGGTGCATAAGTATGCACCCGGGATCCAAACTGGCGAACCCTGGACTACAGAGGTGGAACATGTGCACTTAACAGCTGTGCCACTGGGCCAGCCCCTAATCATAGGCAATTTTGCAAAATTATTGAAATTATATGTATACACACTGTCACACAGCACTTCTACAAGTTTTACTATAAACATCCCTACACTCATTGCACTTTTGTTTGTGATAGCAGAAGATTGAAAACTACCTTTAATGTCTGCTATGGTCTGAATGTTTGTGTGCCCCCTAAATTCATATGTTGAAATTCTAACTCCCAAAGATGATAGCATTAGGAGGTGGGGCCTTTGGGAGGCACTCAGATCATGAGAGCGTAACCTTCGTGAATGGGATTATTTTATTCTTATAAAAAAGAGCCCACAGAGATCCCTCACCCCTTCCACCATGTGAGGACATAGCAAGAAGGTGCCAGCTATGATCCAGAAAGAGGGCGCTCACTCAACCATGCTGGTGTCTTGACCTTGTACTTCCAGCCTCCAGAACTGTGAGAAATAAATTTCTGTTATTTATAAGCTGCCTAGTCTGCGGTATTTTGTTACAGTAGTCCAAATGGACTAAGACAATGTCCATTAAGATGAGATTGGTTAAATGCTTATGCTATCTCCATTCAATACTGTGTGGCTCGTTTAAAAATATGACCTTGAAGTCATTATGCTAAGTGAAGTAAGTCAGACAAAGGAAGACAGATACTTGTATGGTCTCGTTTATATGTGGAATCTAAGAAACAAACCAAAAAACCAAGCTCATAGATACAGAACAGATTGGTGGTTGCCAGAGGTGATGGGTGAAGGGGGTCAAAAGGTACAAACTTCCAGTTATAAAATAAATAAGTCATGGTGTGTAATGTACAGCATGGCAGCTATAGCTAATAATACTATATTGTACATTTGAAAGTTGCTAAGAGAGTAGATCTTAAAGACCCTCATTACAAGAAAAAAAATTTTGTAACTATGTGTGGGGGTGAATTTAACTAGACTAATTGTGGTGACCATTTTACAACATGTACAAATATTGAATCATGTACACTTGAAACTAATAGAATGCTGTACGTCAATTTTACAATTTAAAAAAATGAGGCAGCTCTTTTGTGACATAGAACGTTTTCCAAGAAATATTTTTAAGTTAAAAAACTCAAAGTGCAAAAAGTTTGCTTAGTATTTTCCTATTTCCATAAATATTTGTATGTATCTATAAGGGTGGCATCCCTGGAAGCAGACACAAGAAACTGATGATGGTGGTTTTCTCCAGGGAGGTAACTGTTGAACTGTTGGGAGGGGGAGTGAGGTATACTTGAACTGTGTCCACATTTAGATACTTTTTGAATTTTGTACCATATTACATGTATTACTTGTACAAAAATGTATTTTTTATAAAATTTTTTTGAAGATTACAGAATATTTGTGATGCTTGCTGCTGCAATTACTGGATTCCATTGTTAACTGGATTTTAAGGAGGCAAGCAGCGTCCTCTCCATTCCAAGCCTGCCCTTCCTGTTCCAGGGTCTGCGCAGAGGACATTGTTGAGGACTCTTGAGCCTACACAGACCTGTGTCCTGATCTGATCTGGAGATACCGTGATGCATATTTCTTGCGAATCGCTGACCATGTTGGCAACACTCTTTGCTGTCAGCAAGCTGTGGAGAGAATTCATCTTAGAAGGTGCTACTTGAATTCCTGAGCTACGTAGTGACGCAGGCACAGTAGGAAAGGACCTTCCCAGAGCGTTATAAATATCATTTGGTTCTTTCAAGAGGCCCTGCTTCATGATACATTTCATAAAGAACTCTGTCTTCCACATAATGGCTTCATTAGGCTGCCGCCTCTACTTCTGAATATTGATTGATATGCAAGAGAGAGATATGCTTTTATTAATCCCATAGGTCAACAAATGCCATAGTTTTATAGGTAATAGGAGCAGGGAGGGATCCTTTTACGCCTTACAAGCTATAAGGAGCATAGAAGACTTTTGTTCAGTATCATTTTCTTTGCTTGCTTTGGAAACATAATGGATGCCTCTCACAATATATCAATTCCGGGGAAAGGTGAACTGACAAGATCTCCAAATCGACTTTTCCACTTTGGTCTGCTCTTATGCCAGAGACTGTTTTCTGAAGCTTGCTTTGTTTTCCAGGTTTTCTCCTGTTTGAAACAGAACCCCATCCTGGTGGCCAGAGAATATTTTGAGTTCCAGAGGATTAATATACATTTAAAGAGCAAGTGGACTTTCAACCAGAGAACACTTCGCTGTAACAAAAGTCCTTCAGGCTAACCTCAGCTCGGAATCACCGAGGCATTCGGCTAGAGAACACATTCATTAAGACTCCAACTTAAATATCACCTCCTCTGTGAACTGTCTACCCACTCAACCAGGCAGAGTTACTCTCTCCTTCCTCTGAACTTTCAAAATATGCCCAGACCTCAATTAAAACATGCGTCATGTGGTATTATATGCATTTATTTATACACATTTCTTCCCCTCATGTTGGACCCCTCCAACTCTTGCGAATAGCTAGAGTACAAGCCAGCAGCTACATGTGCTATTCAACATGACACTTGGCCCATCGTAATTACTCTGCAATTAATAAATAAATAAGTGAGTGAATAAACGAAGTGCTTCTGAGCCAACTTGGAAGAAAGCGGTTAAATAGATGAACCCCCAGGTGTGTCGGAGAGGGGAACTGAAAAGAGACCACCTAATTTTTCTGGAGCCAGCCAGCCTAGAGGATGTACAGAACAAGTACAGGAGAGGTCTGCAATCTCTCCATGAGACAGGGCAAAAGGGAATACCTGCCCTCCTACAGGGTAATTGGTGCTCAAATCAAACCTGGAAATCCTATGTTCATTCTCCCTTTTAGTGAGAAGGCGCTCTGTCTGGCTAGAATTTCAACAGACGTTATTTCCAACTGGCTTTATTATCATGACCCAAATATAAATATCATGGCAGGAGCCTATGAGGTGGGAGCACAATTTATCCTAACTGAAAATAGAGGCGGAAAGCATCAGCCCTAGTATCCTTGATACTAGAGTGGGGTTGCCATAGCAACCAGCTGAGTCACTAATGAAAAAAGAACAGTTGCACTATGACTAGGCTGACATTCTGTGACATTCTCTTATTTTACTGTAGCTCTAATGATGTCTTCAGTAGGAATGACAGAGGGAAAGGGTCTGACCTCTCTATTAAACCTGCAACTGACTTGACACGCTCTGCCTTCAGCCTAATGAATGTGAATTTCTGTGTGCAAATTCTGCCTTAGAGAAAAGCACTTTAGGAATTTGTCTGATTCATGTATTAGACTTATTGATTGCATTGTTCCTTTAATGCGGTCCCTTCTCTTCCAAATTAAGATGGCAATGAAGCAGATGAGCCCCAAAAGCAAAACAGGAAGGGAAAAAATGAGTGAAAAGATGTGACAGGGTGATGCTAATCCATCACTGGTGACACAAAACTGAAAAAAACAACCAGAAGCAGTTTCTGCCCCTTCTCCAAACAGGATGAACCACAGGCAATTAAGAAAGAAAGCTAGAAACCTCTTCTCAGACAGAGGATGTCTGCTGGAAACATGGTCTGAGAGCTTCCTGATTCACGCATTCACTTAACAGTCTGTATATTCAGAGCACCGAGCTAGGCACTACAGAGTGTTACAAAGAAACAGTGTCCTCCAATCATTTAAAGTCTAAAGCTGAAGGAGGGATGGGAAGGGTTAGCAACTTGAAAATACATACAAACTACACATGACCTCTACAACTGCCAAGAAACAGGGGTAGAAACCAGCGCATTTATCATTGCAAGTTTTAAGAATTGAAGTTGATCAAATAAAAAACTGGCGCAACTTTAATTGAGGATACAAATGGAGTTTAAAAATAGAGTTAATCAAGACACTGTCATTGAGTTTGTAAAACAGTGAGAATGCTTTATTTATGGGGGGTTTTCTTCCCAAATGTACTTGTTTGCAAACATATGAATTTGTTTTAAGCCCAACACTGGATTGCTTTCATCTGCACAAGGGCCACAAGAACTGGTGTCAGCATTTGCTGCAAATTATGTGGGAGTTTCTGGATTTGAGTGTAGGCATACACATCTCTTTATCAGCAGGAAAGAGGAGAGCTCATTCATTATTAAAGCAGCCTTCTAGCCACTCTCTTTCGTCAGCAGAACACTGCTAGACTCATTTTCTTAGTCTATGACTTGAATCGTTATTCCTCTCCCCACTTTCACCATGTCACTCTCTCAGTTTAGAACAGACAATGGTTCCCTGCAAATCGTACCACACCTGATTCTGCTCCCTGATTTGCAATGCCCCTCACAGTCTTGCCCCAGCGTATCTATCCACACACATACCCTGTTCCTCCCAGTGCCAGCCCTTCCTTCCTGCCAGGCTGCCTCCTGCCTGACCACAAGATGGCATGACTAATTCTCGCCTCTGTAGCTTTCCCTCTACCTGCCCAATCCTCACTCCTCCTTGAGAAACGACAAGTGCTGCTTCCTCCATAAAGGTGTTCTCTGAATGGCTGTTGATTTGTAAACAGCATCTTCCACTCTGTTGACTACTCACCGTTTTCCCGACATGTTCTTATTTTCTCTGTTGTCTAAATTGTTCGCCCCTTCAAAGCGGGCCTCACATCGCATCTTTCTTTTCATGTACATACTCCCCTAGTTCATGCACAGTCTGTCATGCCCTGATGCATTAATTCAGCAGACGTCTATTGAACATTAGGCGGGGGAGATCCAAAGACCTGCAGGCGTCTTTGTGTAGCCCGTTTAGAGTTTGCAGTGTCTGGAACTAGAGGGGATGATAAGGGCAGGGCGGTTCCAAACCAGACAATGTGGATGCTTTAGACTCACCTAAGGATTTTGGTGTTTTGTCTAACCCTGCCTTGGCAGAGCTTCGGAGTCCCATGGAGAGGAGAGGACAACAGGGGAGGCAAGTGACATTCTTTTTCCTGATTTAACTGGAGCTGCTTTGCTTTTATCTGTCTATGGATTTAGACTTCTTGGATTTTCAGTTAAAATTTCTTTTGAAGAAAGGGCAGTTTTTGACAGAAAAAAAGTTTGGAAACCTCTTTTCTGGGTAGTGAAGAGCGGTTAGTGTTCTTCAGTGGGGAGGGACAAGCAGGCTCTAGCTCTGAGTCGAGACTGAACCCACACCAGAAAGTCAGAGGATTGCTCAGCCCTCTAGAGGCCCTGGCACCACCATGCATCTTTGACAGATGTTCTTTCACTATGCGATTGCTAAAAAAAGGGAGAAGGTAAAGGTGGTTGATTTATTCCTTTAATACCGAGAGGATTTGGACGTATTCTGACGTTATGCTTGGCCTTTAATTACCAAGAAGTGAGGTGCTTCCTTCATTCTTCTTTCTGTGCATGTTTCTTTTATTTCAGTGGGGAGGTTTACTTCCTTTGCTTCTTGTGCAGTGAGTATTTTAAAGGACTCGTAAAAGGCAACCACAATGACTGGCTCTCCACCAACATGTATAATAGCCAAATCTATATCTATGTTTAATATTATTGACAAAAACCAAGCAGAAGGGACAGTGGAAGTTGTATGGAAAGGGAATATTATATGTGTGAGACATCAGCACAGAAAAGCCCTTTGTTATTGTGTCAGAGCCAAAAGTAGAAGAGTGTTCTGGCACAAAGCAGCAGCTTCGCTCTGCAGACCAGGTGTCCTGTGGACACCGCCACTCCGGGAACACAAACCAATGGCTACCCTGTCCTCATCTATTGCTGTTACACATTTTAGGATAATGAGTGAAAGAAAGTCCCTGATGGTTTCTAGGTGCCAAACCAATAGAAACAAACTTCATTTTATGAAACAGCTCCCTGCTGAAACAGACATTCAAAAAACATTCCTAACACTCTTGCCCTTGAAAGAAACAGAGCAAGAGACCTCCTCACTCATGGATCTGTTTCTGCCACAAAAATGTGACATGTGTGGCAATCAAGAAGTATCATGTCAGAGTATGAAGTATTCATGCTTGGGAGTCAGATGGAGCTGGGCTCAAATTCTGACCCAGCCACTTGAACATAGGTGAACAATAAATGGGAATAATTGCTGTTTTGCTCCCTGCAACTCACACACATAAAGGAAAGTCCACTGGGGAACGGATTAAACACTATATTTCTGAGACCCAGAAGTCAGTCCCATCCTGCTGTCCTTGTAAGCCACAGCTCTCTGCACCTATCACCCTGTGGCATTTCTCGTCCCAGACATACCAGACTCTTTGCGGGTCCCCTCCCTGAGCTCCCGTTACATCGTGTCAATTTCCACATCAGTCTTCAGTTTCCTCTTTTGTGATTCTCAACTTCTTTTGTTTTACTGCTAACTTAGGAATACTAGAATTTGGGAATGTCTCATTTGAAGGAATTAAAAGTCTCAAGACAGCAATAAACAAGTCATCAATAGTGAGAACACAATCACTGTTCCAGTGTAATATCTCCTGGCGCCTATGAAAGCACCCACGGTTATTGCATTCGTCATTTGGATACCACTCAGCACTGTTTTACTATTTGAATAGAACTGTTTACTGCCTGCCCACCCTCTTATATGTGCACAGAGCGAATTCCTCCTCAGAGTCAGTAAACCAGACATCTGATTACGGCCCTCGTTTGACATTATGCCTCACCTGTTTCATTCGCTTAAAGCAGGTGGCACCTGATTCTCAATCACATTTCTCAGTCTAAGACCTTCTCAGTCTAATTCCATCTGACTGACATCACAGTGACAGGTTGTATCCTCAGATATAACAAAAATAAATTTATAGCTTAGTCTGAAATCGTAGCTCACTTGTGAGTGTTGAACAGCACTGTGGTTGAGAATCACAAGTTTATGAACTTGTCTGTCTGACTCACAAGACTGAGATCCTTAAAATCCTTGGGGAAAAAAGTGTTTACATCTTGTTCACCATTGAATGTCATGTGCTGAAAAGAGTAGGCCCTGAAAAATATTTATGAAATGAATTTTAAGACCAATAAAAATAAAAATAATGGCATTCATGTATTCAGTTTCTCCCCATCACTAGCTGGTGAAGAAGGAAATATTCTTCATTGATCATGGAGCTGTGGCTTAGATTACTGTTGTAGAGACCAAGGTACTGGGAAGAGTGGCTGTCTTGGAAGGGTGGAGGGAAAGATAGATTAATTTACATTAGAATGGGCCTGGAACTCAAAGAAGGACAATTGATTACAAGGATGAAATTAAGAGGAGAGAGAGAATGAGGGAGAAAAGCCAAACAAGGTAGAGCTGGAGAAGGATTGAAAAGCAAAGAGAAATTTGAGGGGAGCCCCTTCTGTAATGAATACTCTGTACCGAATAGACTGGAAATAGAACGATGGTAAAAAGGATCCTTAAGAAATATGTAGCATGCCCTTTAATGAGTTTACCCCCTTTTGTATTTCTTTAAGCAACTTCGGTAAAGATTTAAATTAGTTTTCACTACTTTGGGGGGAATATTGAAGTGATAGGAATAAAAACTATAGGCACTTTTGAATTCAATACAATGCCGAAACTGACCACATGATGACCCAAGTTTATTTGGGCTATAGACAGAAGGACTAATTTCCTGGTTAAGTGGAGGGGTGAATCTAGGTGAACTTTAAACCAGTGCTGCCATGGACCAAAAAATTCTATGTCACTGCTCTCAACTTTTGATTAGCAGTGTCTGGTGATCCCCCATAATTTTGAACAGTTTTATGAACGTGGGGCCCCTCTGCATGATGACTTCACGCTGGGTGAGCTCATGTTAGAGAAGCAGGGTACATCCAGCAGAGCTTAATTCTGGCTAACAGGTAGAGTGTCTTGACCTCTGATACTGAATGTCAAGCACTGAGGAGTGGCCCAAGAAGCCAGAGCTGTCATCTGTGATGGGTCCAAGTTCGGAGCTCTTTCTCAAGTATTCGAATCTGGACCTCATTTTGGCTCCATGCTTTGCAGGGCTCTTCTCTGCAGCAGGGAGATAGGCAGGGGATGAGTCAGGGGCAGAGGGGGCTTGTAAAGAAGCATCTCAGTCATTCGGTGCTTCAAAAACACCTCAGGAGCCTTAAGCTCTCATTAATACACAGAACAGATAAAGGATAGAAAGTGCCCCTATCTTCTTTATGAAAACATTCTCTGGAAATCATTTTTTGTTGTTGTTGTTTTCTAATTTATTTAACATATCAATACTATTCATTTTGAAAATATTCCATATGGTTATTAATGGGGCTTGTAGGAGAATGAAAGTGATAAAGAAACACATGTTGAGTTCTGGACTAGGACCATTCCCCTAGGGATGGTTGAAGTTTCCTGAGCAGTCCTTTGAATGGAGTCAGCAAGCTTGATACGTTTTCTGATATCAATGACCCTTCTAGGAAGAAAGGGGGAAAGGAGTCACAAATTTCCAGTACCCTGCTCCCTCACACAAGTCAGATTTCTATTCAATTGTAACCTCCACAGAGGGAAATTCTGATCAAAAATAGTGCCTTGTGCCTCCTTCTATACCCCTACTCTGCTTTACTTTCCTTTACAGCTCTCATCACTCCCTCTCATTACATTACATGGTTATTCACTTACTTGCTCATTGCCTGCCTCTCCAAATGGAACGTAAATTACATGAGGGCAGGGACTTTGTTGTGTTTACTGATGCCTCCTAAAACAATGCCTAGCATATACTAGGGGATTGATTTATATTGTTGAATATACTAGTACAGGATCAAAAGTAAATGAATTATTGAATGAAATTATTGGGACTAATGAATTAACTAATAAATGAACACTTATCATGTGCCAACAATAGTAGCTAGATTCTTTACAAATATTAAACACTTAAATCTAATGCCAACCCCATCAGTTACGTGTTGCTTTCTAGATTTGACAGATGTGAAAACTGAGACTCAGGTTAAATAATTTGCTCAAAGACATGCACACAGTAAATTGCAGGTCTAGGATTTGAACCTGTTTCTTTCCCATTACACAACTTGTGCCATTTTACAGCACTTCACTTTGTACAAAAGCTATAGGTCAGGTAGCTTAATATCCTTCAAAGCTACAACCCTGGAGAGGCTTTTTAAGGGAAACTGTGCAATGACACTTTTGTGTTGGGCTTGGGATCTCCTGGTCCTCCCCTCCTCTCCCGCCTCCAACTACATCTTACTTGGGCATCACAACAAAGTTTATATGGGTCCCTTGGCTGAAAATAAAGCTTGCTTCTTGCTAGGCTCTGTACTTTGGATAGGCTTGCTCTCTCCTCAGGAGCGTGCCAGCCAACAGAACAGCTGTGAGCCTGTCAGAGCTGAGGGGAGTTCTGCATTTATCTACCACATGTTTGCAATTCTAGGGGGTATGGTTCACAGCACCATGCACAACCTAGTGGGACTTGGTGAGACAACAGGAAGAAAGGTTAAATGAATAACAATTGTGTTCAGGACAAAATAGAAATAAACCAGACAGAGAGTTGAATGGTGACAGAAACAGGTTACTTGATGACTAACTGGGGAGAAGGACAAAAGCTGTGATACTGAAGGACAAGGAGGAGCAACAAATGGTGTAGATAACTCCTATGGTTGCTGAGTCCATCTCATAAGGTGATTTTTTTACCTTTTATGGTTTATGCCCTTGGACTGTGTGTGCCCTGGGTGTGATGACTCAACCAAGTAAGAGCCAGATGGCTTTCTACCATATCTTTATGGGAGTCCCCAGAAGGACAGAAATTCAAACTTCAAGTCATCTTCGGTTACCTTGAAATGTAATTTTTTCTTGTTTTTTGTTTTGCCTTTTTATAGTTTTTTAATGAGGTATAATTTACATAAAATGACAAGCACAGATCATAAATGTACAGTCTGATGAATGTTGATAAACGCACATACACACGTGACCCACACTGCAAACAAAACAGAAAATATTGACATCAACTTAGAAAGTTCCCTCCTGCCCCTTCCCAGACATTGCCACCCACTGCTTCCTCAAGCAACCACTCTTCCGATTTCCGTCATGATGGATTAGTTTCCCCTGTTCTAGTAGGTCAGATAAATGGAATCATAGAGTATATACTCCCTGTTGCTGGCCTCTTTTGATCAGCATGATGTTTGAGGTTTTTCCATGATTTATGCTTTAGTATTTCACTCATTTTTATTGCTGAGTAGTATTCAATTGTAAATATACAAAATTGGTATCCAAATCCTCATATATTTGCCCATTTTCTAATTGGACTGATAGGTTTTCCCCTGTTGGGTTTTGATAGTTCTTTATATATTCTGGTACTAGTTGTTTGTTAAATATGTCGTTTGCAAATATTTTCTCCCGTTATGTAGCTTATCTTTTCATCTTTTTAACATGGGCTTTCACATAGTAATGGTTTTCATTTTTATGAGGTTATCTGTATCAATGTTTCCTGTTATGGATTGTACTTTCTGTGTCAAGTCTAAGAGCTCTTTGCCTAGCCCTAGATTCCTAACATTTTCTCCTGTTTTTGTCTAACAGTTCTATAATTTTACATTTCACATTTTATGTCCAAGACCCGTTTTTGGTTAATTTTTGCATGGATTGTGAAGTTCTGGTCAAGATTCATTTTTTTGCCTATAGATGTCCAATTGCTTTGGCATCATTTGTTGAAAAGACTATCCCTCCATTAAATTGTTTTCAAACCTTTGTCAAAAACTAGGGCAGCATATTTGTGTGTGTCTATTTCTGGGTTCTCTATTAAGTTCTATTGATACATGTGTCTATCCCTCTGCCTGTGCCTTTCCAAAGAAATGGTAGAATAAGCTTGTCTATGAAGTAAATAAATAAATAAATAAATAACCAAACTTGCTGGGATTTTGACAAAAATTGCATTAAATCTATAGATCACTTTGGGGAGAATCAGAATCTTTACTCTGTTGAGTCTTCCAATCTAGAAACATGCTATCTCTCTCCATTAATTTAGGTGTTTTTTGATTTCTTTAATCAGCATTTTGTAATTTTCAGCATATAGATCCTGTATATATTTTGTTAAGTGTATACTTCAGTATTTTATTTTTTGGAGTAATTATAATTGTATTGTATTTTTAATTTCAGTTTCACATGTTATTGGTAGTATATAAAAATGAGATTGTTTTTTGCGTGTTGATCTTGTATGCTGTGACTTAGCTGAACTCACTTATTAGTTCTAGGAGGATTTTTTTGTGGATTTTGTGGGATTTTTCTGCGCGGACAATTGTGTCATCTGCAAGCAGAAAGAGTTTGATTTATTCCCTTCCAACCTGTATGTTTTTATTTCTTTTTCTCAGCTTATTGCAATGGCTAGAAGTTCCAGTCCTATGTTGAATAAGAGTGGTGAGAGTGACATCCTTGCCTTGTTCTGCATCTTAGGCAAAAAGCATTCAGTCCTTTACCATGAAGTATGATGTTAGCTGTAGGATTTTTATAGATGCTACTTATCAAGGTGAGGTAGTACCTTAATTTACTGTTTTTGTTTTTCTCATGAATAGGTGTTGGATTTTGTCAAATGCTTTTTCTGTGTCAATTGATATGACCATATGATTTTTCTTGATTTTTATCAACCTTTTCATACAATGAATTACATTGATTGATTTTGAAATAATGAGCCTTGTATATCCGGAATACATCCACTTGGTCATGGTGTATAATTCTTTTAAGTCATTTTTAAATTTGATTTGCTAATATTTTGTTGAGAATTTTTTTGTTTGTTTTTGGCTAAAGTCCTGAGAGATATTGGTCTGTAGTTTTCTTTTTTTGTACTGTCTTTGTCTGGTTTTGGTATCAAAGTAATACTGGCCAGATAGAATGAGTCGGAAAGTGTTTCTTCTTCTTCCATTTTCTGAAAAATATTGTGTAAAATAATTCTTCTTTAAGTGTTTGGTAGAATTCTTTAGTTAAACCATCTGGGTCTGGAGATTTCCATAAAGTTTTTCATTATGAATTCAATTTCTTTAATTATTTTAGGGTTATTTAGATTATCTATTTCATCTTGGTTGAATTTTGATAATTTGTGGTTTTTCAAGAAATGGATTAATTTCTTCTGAGTTGTCAAGTTTATGATCATAAACACTGTTCATAGTATTCCATTATTAATTTTTTAGTAATTACAGGATTTGTTGTGATATCCTCTATTTCATTCCTAATATTAATAACTGTCCCAGTGTCTCTCAGTGGCAAAGAAGAGTCTGAGGCATGTGAAGGTGGAGGGGCTTCTTAGTCAGGTGCTTGTTGTGGCAGGATCCCCCTAAAGTTAACTCCCAGTTGCCATGGTGTCTCTGGGCAGGGCCCATGGGGTCAAAGAAGCTTCCTGGCTGGGCCATATGTTGTCACGGGGTCCCTCTGGCCAGTTCCTCCCACTGGCCTTGGTATTTGGGGGGAGGTAGTCTTCAGCCTGGCAAGGAAAGAGAGTGTTTCTTGGCCACTTATTGTTAGTAGGGTCTCTAGCTCTATTGCCCTTGCTGATGGTGTCGGGCTGGTTCCAGAGAGATGTTTTCAGAGGGACTCCCCTTCAATCTAGGGGAGGAATGAGCCTACCTGGGCTGCCTTCTATTGCCAGGTTAGGGGCCAGGAGATACTGAGTTTCAGTCACCATCTTCCGTTGGGTAGGGCCTGCAAGATGCCCTGCCACTGTGCTCTTTCTCCTGTCTGGCGTTCCAAACCAGTTTGCCTTTTTCTTATGACCTTTAAGAGCATCCTTTGGCTGTCTCTTGAATGATTTCCAGGGTTTATAGTTGTACTTTATGGGGATGAGCAAGGAGACACAGGTCCACACCATCTTGTCCACACCAGAAGTCAAGTAACTTTAAAAGACGAATTGTCTTTGGTTCTCAAATGTCTTCTTTGCATGTTTAGAAACATAGTCATTCCAGGGGCCAAAGTCTTCCTTTCAGTAACAGTGTGCAGGCATTGCTGCTTTGAGGCAGCAGCGCAACCCCCAAGTTTCTTCTGGGACGTGGTGCTTGGAGCTGTCAGAGAAGCAGCTGGTGAGGATAAGGGGTCAACAGCTAATTGTTTTGAAAAGAGGAATGCAGCCACTCAAGTACCACCACATGCATAAATATCTTCAGTTAAGTGTTGTATATTACGATATCTCTTTCTTCCTCTTTCTCCTTAAGGTTTATCTTAAAATTCATCTTAGCTGGATTTAATATGTGCATAAGACGAAAGAGAGTATAGAGAGACTTATCTGGGGCCTTACCATGCCTCTTTATTCAAAGTTTTAGATTCATTTCCCCTGAAACTGAGTAATGGGAGCCTCTATTAAAATGCAGATTCGATATCGAAAAAGCATGTCATAAGTCATAATTGTGGGTTGAAATGAATGTGTGAAATTTATTAGTAATAAGGGTAAAATCTTTTATTTGAGTACAAATGTTCATTAGTAAATACATAGATGGGGAAACGGTTTGTTTGAAAGCAGAGTAAAGGACTTAGCTCTGGTAATCTTAACATAAATATCAAAGACAGGAGCAAGAGTTAAAGACCAGCCTCTATCGCAGTGTTTATCAAGTTTTAACATGCATGCAGATGACCTAGGTATCTTGTAGAACTGAAGATTCTGATTTAGCAGGCCTGGAGTAGGGCTTGAGAATCTGCACTCTAACAAGCTCAAAATGATGCTGGTTCTGCTGGTCGGTGGACCACACTTTGAGGATCAAGGCCCTATACTGTGCAGATCATTTCTAGGGTGAGATATTCATTTATGAACAAGCAGCACATCTTAAGGAAATCATTGAGAAACTAATTTGTTCAGAGATGATAAGCAGGATAGCTGGAAGTTAGAAACTAAGTTCCACAAGTAACAGTAGAAAGGTCAACCTTTAATCAACTGAGCTCTTCCAAACTGATAATATAAACCGTTCAAAGACAAACAGGCAAACAACTTAACAACAACAACAATATCACAGAAGACCAAACACAGATAACCAATTACCATTTGAAAAGATGGTTGACCTCAGCTGTGATCATGGCACACAAATTGAAACAATGAGATATCATTTTTTCAGCTAGTAGATAGGCAAAAGTTTAAAAGCTTGATAAAATTCAATGGGAAAACAGGCACTGTTATGTTGTTGGCAGAATATGAATAACCACTACCTTTTTGAAAAGTAATCCTGCGTTATCTATTAAAATAAGAAATGTGCACATATACTTTGACTCAGCAATTCCACTCAGGAGAGTCTTCACTAATGAAATAAGCCCATAATTATGGATATATTCACAAAGATGTTTACTGCAATGTTGTGGAAAATGCTTGGAAACAACCCAAATGTCCATCAACTAGTGACCAACTAAATTGTGGCAGAACCTGTGTAAGGGAGAACTTTCTATAACTTCCTGCCTTCCAAGGGTGGAGTGATGAGGTAATCAGCTCCTTGCACTAGGATGTTCACTCAGAGGCCAGCAGAAATGCTATTTTGGGAATTCTTGAAGAGGCAAGACATTAGTCTGCATGATTTCTGAGTTTCCTTTTGACTCTAAAATTCTATGATTCTATAAATTGGGCACAGTGATCCTCATTGAAAGAAAGAAAGAAGAGGAAGGAAGGCAAGTCTTCCACCCTCTTATCTGCTCTCCTCATTTTAGAATGGGGACTTTGGGAGCAGATTTAAGGGGTGGAATATTTTCGTTAGCATGTGTAGAGGTCAGACTGGAGCTATTTCGCTTAGATACATAATAAATGAAGAAAAAATGGTTATTGGTTTCCCTGTCTCTCACTGTTGAAACAAGATTCATATTTCAGAAAATGCCTCCTTCATATTCACAGTCACTTACGGAAAGTGACTAATTTGTGACTGGGCAGGGACACAGCGTCAAACACCCTGAGCATATGGATAAGTGACTCTCTGTGTGTCTAAGATCTATGGAGCCTCACGCCTGCTCCTTTGCCAGGAGCGTGGGCCAGCATAAATGTGCTCAGGAAGGGAAGAACGGCATCTCATTATGTACTGGCGTGGGGTGGGGAGAGCGGCTGGACGCCTGCATTTCCCTCCATCAGTGGTTTGCAAACTGTGACACTTCCTCAGAGATGCTTCTAGGGCCCAGCAAGCATTTGTTACAAGTGTTTAAAATATGTTCAAATAGTTATTTTTAAAACTGTAATTAAAAACTCACCAGCAAGCACAGTGCCAAATGTGATATATGCCAATTTTAACACACTGGAAACCACCAAAACATTAATGTACATTCTCATTGATTGGCTACTTAACAAGCAGATATTATGAATATCAGTGCATAAAATGTTTGTATAAAAATACTGTTTTGCTTGTTTTATGATGCAATAAAATATTTCATTTGGAAAGAAAATTACACTGCTGAAATTTTCAGTAATCACTGCCCCAAATCACAAGTTAGGGAAGACAGGAAATTAAAGAAAGAATGAGTGAATCCTGAGAAATTACTATTAGAGAGGTTAATTCACATATTTCTCAAATCTTTTTAAATGGTCCCCACTTCCTTCAGAACACCCCACCTTAAAACAAAAAGCTCTTTATTCCACTTCAGAACGTTTAAATCTATTTTGTTCTTTTCAGAATCTTATACTGTTTTTCTTCCCTCATTCTTATTTTTTCCTGCCATTTTCAGGGGAGAGGAAGTTGTTACTGGGAGTTGGAACTGAGTTGAATGTTGGTGATAAGGGTTAATGTGATGACTTGTGTGACAGCTTCTGTTCAAAGGGCAGGGGTTCTTCTCAAAACACTCAATTCTTTTTCCATTGCAAACATACTTTGAGAAATTAAACGAGCTAAGAAACTTTCCAGAACAGGGTCTGGAGTTTGTATATCTAGGTTCAAATTCTTGGTCCACCATCTTTAAGGTAAAGCCTAACACGGGCACATCTTCCAAGTGCAGCCTCAGTTTCCCTTTCTGCAAGATGGGGTTAATAATAGTATTGACACCATAGGGTCCTCATGACGATCAAAGGAGACAAAATATATAAAGTGCTTGCTTAGCATGGTGTCTAGCACATGCCTTCCACAAATGTTATTGCTACTATTGTTTTTATTCTTATACAATTTTTTGCCCAAATTTATTATGAGAACTATGGGTACCAAACAGAAAAAATAAAGAGGAAGGCTAAGAGAAAAAGGAGTCACACTGTGAGCCTTCGTTTATGCCATATACTTGTCATTGGACTTTTGCATTTATTATTGGATTCTTCAATAAACCCTGTGAGTAGAAACCAAGGTTCTGAGAAGACAGCAAAAAGCAAGTGGTGGTTTAGAAGGAAGCTAAGAGGAACGAGGTCTTTTAACCCAAATCTAGTACTCTTTCTTCCATGGTGTACCTCATCAGAGTTGTAAGACAGAGCTATTAAAGTTGACAACGAGTTGCTCATATATTTTTTTTCTCTTCGTCAGTTGTGACAGATATGGCATTCTCAAGTCCCCTAGATCATAATACTCACCATTCATTCACTCCTCTAAAATTTATTTTGTGTTACAGTTGGCAATGCCTACACTGCATAAAGCACAGGAGGAAAGAATTTCACAAAGAAAGATGTTACATCAGGAAAACAAACAAAATCACCCATTATTTCCACAGACAAAACGTAATATAGGAAATTTGTTAAACAGGTATTGGAGGACCGAAAAGGCAAAGGAGGACTGGAGGTACCAACGAGAAAGTAAGTGTAGGAAGCAGCTTTCACCACTAGGACTAGGGAAACATGGGGAAGAATCGGGGGTCATTAGAACCCAGAATTTTGGAGGAAGAGCCCCTTGGAACTGAAACTCAGACCTTCCAGGAGGAGGCGCTGGCCGGATGGTGCTGGTGTTTCCGAGTGGGTGTGAGGAGGCTGCTTCTGGAAGACTGAAAAAAACAACTGGAAATTAGAACCAAGCTGGGCTGCGAGGGTGAAGATGTCTTGTTGGGTGATGCTGCTGGAGCAGGAAACAAACAGAAAGGAACCTCTCCCTTTTCCCTTCTCAGGCCTCGCTGTTTCCCTCCAGCGCCCCCTATTGGCAGAGCTTCAATAGGAACCGCCGGCAAAACAGAAGTGGTTTTGCAGAGTCGGAACCCCAGCATCTCAGTAGGGTTTGAAACTGAGGCAATCGCTTAGTAACCAGTACAAATGTTTGCACATACGGTTATAATTAGTTGCTGTTAATATATAAGATGTGTGCTATGGGCTGAATGGTGTCCCTCAGGTCCCTATGTTGAAGCCCTAACCCCTAGTACCTTACACTGAAACTGTATTTGGAGACAGGGCCTTGAAAAGGTAATTAAGTTAAAGAGAGGCTGTTAGGGTGGGGCCAACGTATGACTGGTGTCCTTATAAGAAGAGAAGATCAAGACACAGACAACAGAGACCAGGGGACAACCATGTGAGGATACACACAGCAAGAAGGTGGCCATTTGCAAGCCGAGGAGAGAAGCCTCAGAATGAAACTAAATTTACTGGCACCTTGCTCTTGGATTTTAGTCTCCAGAACTGTGAGAAGATAAATTTCTGTGGTTTAAGCTGCCACCCAGTCTGTGGTATTTTGTTATGGTAGCCCTAGTCCACAGAGGAAGAAGCAATGATTTTGTTCCAGATGTCTTCCAGACTCCCTTCTGTCCAATTGGACCTCACGTCCTGATGGACTCTTTCTCTTATATATTATCTCAACCCTTCAGCCCTATCCTTCCCATTCTCGCTGTCCCAGATGAGATCCTTATCATGTCTTGTTTGGGTTATTTCCAACTGCTCTTCCTGCCTCCCCTGTCTCTACCTCCAGTTCATCCTATCTGCTAACACAGAAGAATCCCTATTACTCCGCTAAGACTCAGTTAACCTCCTATAACCTATAGAATAATGTCCAAACTCCTGTGCATGAACTACAAGCTGCCTCTCCTCCTTCCAACCTGCCCCCTTTCTATCTCAGGTCCCATCTGCTAAATCATCTCAGAGCTTTCTTTAAATATCATACATAGCAAGGTTGGGGGAGGGGTGGTGACGAGGTAGGAGGTATAGGAAAGCAAAATGTGTATAAAATGAAAAAATTACTACAATCTGTCAAGTCTATGAGGAACTCCACCCAGCTTTCTGTTTCTGGTAGAGGCACCAGGGGTTAAGAGATAAAGGCATGCAGAGGGCTGCCCAATCATCCAAGTGTATCATAAAAATCTCCCAAGGGCCTAGAAACCATCTAGAAATGCACACACATGTTTAAAACCTTTTGGGCATTTGGTACTCCAGGAACATAAATAATAACCAAGCCACGTTTCTTGAAAAAATATAGGGAAGTGAAGAACAGGATTTCTCATCTTCAGCATCCAAGGATTGTATCATTAGTAAATTCCTTAGACATGAAGTGGAGAAATATCTGGGGGTTTTCATTAACAAGACATTTTAAAACTATTGCAATACCTTAGCAATAATTATGTCTTTCAAAAATAAAACGTAATAGCCAACATATATTGAAAACGTCTATGTGTCAGGCACTGTTCTAGGCACTTTACATACATTGTCTCATTTATTTGTCACTAGCTCCCTAGAAAGTAGATAATTTCATTATCCCATTTTATATACGAGGAAATTGAAGCTCTATGAAGTTAATTATCTTGGCCAAGGTCACACAGCAACCAGGTGGTAGCAGCACTTGCTTTTTTAGTGCCAATAAGAAGACCGGTCAGTAACTTCTTGAGAATTACCTTTTGTTTTTCCCTGTGTCTAGAAATAACTTTTATATCTGACTTAAAACTTCTTTATGTTTGAATGGTGTTTTCAAGGTCCCAGTAAAGGATGTTTTCAATGGGTTGTGTAAAACCATATTATAACAATAGCAGGGAGTTTTAAATTTAGCAGCTGATAAGAAATATTATAATATAAACTAGTCAAAAATTTGCTGTGGTTAAACAAGAAATGTTATATCCACAAGGTAGAAGAGGAAGCCACATCTCCTAGTCCGGGAGTTGAGTTCAATGTGAGTTAGGATCCAGGTATTTAGCAGAAGCAGAGACAAGATCTTGCTGCAGCAACAGTGTGGTGAGGAAGGCAGCTCGTCTGAGTAAGCAGGGAATCTAGTAACCACTTGGCGGAAGCCTACAGTTCATAAAGATAACCATTTCCTAAAGGCAGCCACATCAGTGATAGCTCCGACCCTAGAACAAGGACCAAAGTGAAGAACGAAAGGCTGCTGATCCAAAGTAGTAGTTCCAGTACAAATAACATACCTACTACGAGTTAATCAGGTTAAGTCAGAAAGGGTAGAGAAGAGGAATAAGAGCTGCTATTTGTTAGGCACCTACTATGTGTTAGCCAGTCCAGTCAGACTGTTAAGCTCTCTCTATACGTTATCCCGTGGAAACCTCAAATGAACAACCTGAAGTATTTTTGTCTTCATATTACATGTGAGGAAATAGAAGGTCAATTAGACTCTGTACCAGGCTCAAGATCACCAAGATAGGAAAACTGCCTTCAAACCCAGATTTATTAGAGTGTAAAGCCTACGGTCTTTCTACAGCATCGAGCTGCCTCATCTATTACTGAACATAGACTCTAATTTGTTTCAATAATTGCTCTGATTACTTAAGCAATAGAGTTTTGTTTTCAGAAAATAAGACCCTCATTCTCAATGCGCATCAGCTAGAAAGGTTTGCAAAGCAGCTCTTTGCTATGAAAAGCAAAAGTGACCTATAGTTAACAGCAACACATTACAGCTGCCACAGCTATCGTCTCTGTAGCTCAGAAGGTCTGGAGCAGGTGCCTAGAGTCTGGAAATCCTATACAACCACGTAATAATACATTTTGTCATTCAAAGAGCCAACAGCTAGGATCAAAAGTGGTTCAGTGGGGAGAACGGATGAAGATTTCCTGACTAGCGAAGGGACAGTCATCCTGGTAAGTACAGGAACAAGGGTAAGAAATATTATTTCTTGATTGGTCGCCACTCATCTAAGTTGGTAAACATTTTGAGTGTCATCTTTGTGAGGAGAGAATTGTTGGGGCACAGAAGGCAAGTTATTGTTTCTTTGATTTCTAAAAAAGCACTTGTGTCTTAAGCAGAAAGATGGGTAGAAATGGGTAACTAATAAGAATGTTGAGGGGCCGGCCCGGTGGCGCAGCGGTTAAGTTCGCATGTTCCGCTTCTCAGTGGCCCAGGGTTTGCCAGTTCAGATCCCGGATGCGGGCATGGCACTGCTTGGCACGCCATGCTGTGGTAGGCATTCCACATATAAAGTAGAGGAAGATGGGCACAGATGTTAGCTCAGGGTCAGGCTTCCTCAGCAAAAAGAGGAGGATTGGCAGTAGTTAGCTCAGGGCTAATCTTCCTCCAAAAAATAAAATAAAATAAAGAATGTTGAACATAATTAATTATGATAAATGGTAAATCTGCTGGCAGTTTCAGCTCTGTGAATATGTTCCAAGGGGTTTTAACTTCAAGAAATGGTTATATTCAAGTCAGGAGGAAATGGCTGATTGAGAAATGTCAAAGATGGATAAATTCCCAAAACTACTAAGGTGAGAGTATTCTTTATTTTTGTCCTAATTGTGCATGGTATTCAAATAAAAAATATTTTGGATGCTCAGCTTAGCTGTTTCAGAAAAGCTTCTTTTTTTATGAAAAGTAGTCTTTCTTACAGATAATTATTCATATGAGATCATATATGCAAAGTGCCAGTGACAGTGCCTGCCACATGGATGTAGCTCAGCCTTCTTTTCCTTATTGAAACTTTAGTGGTTCTGACTTTTGTTCTGTGATCCACCCACCGCCTGAGTTTAATACCTGAACTGTAATCACATAATAGCTTCTAGAGTGCTGTTATTTCTTTCATTAGCCAAAACCTATACAACTAATGTAAATGTCATTAACCCATGTTAAATTCACACTTTTTTCATAAAAACAAAATATCCGTTTACCAGCCTTTATTGTTTGATAACTATAGTGGTCTAAGTCTAATTCTTTCAATGCAGATGAGAAAAAAAGATGCTTTTTACCAACTGGATGAAATTACAGTAAGATGGCCAGAAAAATGATTTATGTTCAGATCCCAAGAGAGGAATCAATTTACACTCTGAAGCATGAAATCTGATTGCCCTTTTCTCTAATGTAAAACACCATGTACTACAATTTATTGACCGTAAAACTACTCATCCATAGTCAAAGCATTTTGTTCCATGATTTCTCTCTGCAAAGAAAGGATTCATGTGAAATTGATCAACTATTAACTTCATATAGAAAAAGTCCCGCCCACTTCTTAGCTCTGCTTAGAATGGAGACCTCCATAAATTGGTAATGGAATTCTGCAGTTCACTTTCATAATTTATTTCATTCAAATGCCAAGTAATTTTTTTAGGCCTCTAGAAGCATTCATTTGTCTTTCCACATGTTCTTTTTTATTCCCCGGGTTATAAAGTTAGACAACATTTTCTTCTCCAGCTTTTCAAGCTTATTACTGCAATTACCCTTCTTTCCAAAGACATTTTCATTCAGAAAACAATGATTTTATTTACATTGCTTTAAACATAGTAGATCTCTAAATACTGTCAAATTTACTCCCAACTAATCAATTTATATTCAAATGCCTCAACTGATGCTCACATTGCAAGGATTGATAGATTAAATTGCCAAATGTTCAGTAAACTTTTCAAGGAAGTGGAATAAAGGTATTTGGATTTTATATAAATAAGTATTTTTGTAAAAATTTCCATAATTTAAATTTGAATAGAAGTACATTTTATTTTCAATCTCATAGTACGTCAATGCTTTCTATTATTCAAAACAGGTATGTATAAAAATAGAAAGCTTAAATTTTTATTTTCAAAATGTTTTGAATCTTGGTAATTCATTTCCTCTTTCAAAGAAATTATAATGCCTCTGAGATTATCTTAAATGTCACTTTCAGCTTTATCTGAAAGTCATTTTAAATTTGCCTTTAAATTTATTTCCATTTGGAAATGGAACATATCAGCTGTTGTCTCTGAGTCCGCATTCATTGACAGTTGTAAAGAAACGCCAACAGTTTCTAAAGCAAAAAGTTTTAGTCACAATCTGAGGACAAGGATATTTTGTTTAAGGTCAAGTGATTCTTTGAATAGCATAACTTCTCTACATTAAGGATCAGGAGAATATAATAATTTTAACATAATTATGCTTTTCTGTGAATATGTTCAATCTAGCACAAAAGACTTCCTAAATAATCAGCTTTCACCTCTCTTTTACAAGAGTCTGTCTTTGATTACAAGCAAACCAAATTTAGTAGTTCTCTGCTCTCCAGGCAAGTGTTCCTTATAAGAGAAACTGCCAGTTATAATCCCTTTAAAATGGGTTTTAGAGTGTTACCAAGAACAACAATTTGGAGCTTCTAATATATTGGATGTGTAAAACTGAACCAAGACAGGTTTAGTCAAATAAGAGTGTTTGACTTTAACTACAGTTTGAAAAAGGCTGTTTTCTACTGTTTCTGGTGTTCTGGTAACTAATACTAAAAGTCAGAGAATTTTATGAGTTTTATAATTTTTCAAAATTATGTTTTTAACAATTTTATAATTTTCCAGAGTAAGTTGTATTAATGAATCATCCAGTTCCTTTTTAGACACAGTAGAGTCCATGAACCACACTGGCGTCATCTGGGAGCTTGTTAGAAATGCAGAATCTCAGACCTACTGAATCAGAATATGCATTTTTAATGGGGTCCCCAGGCGATGCATAAGCATATTAAAGTTTGAGACGCACTGAACTAGTTAGCATTGATGCTTGGAAGGGCTAAAGATTCTTTATTGCAGTGTTTCCCAGTCTATGTGCTGCGACAGGCTGCTGGGCTGCAAATGGGTTGCAGGTGCACTCAAGTAATGACGCCTTCAACCCTCAAAGCAAATGGGTGGAGACTGAGCGCCCAGAGCAGTCCCCTACAATTACAAGTGGCCCTGTCCATTAACCCCAGTGTGCCGGACAGATATCATCATTTTCTACCTGTGCTGCTACATGAAAAATGTAGCAAAGTGCTGCGCTGATGAATTAGATTTAATGGGAGAATATTTGGGGGAAGGACTAGAGAGTAAACAAAAGTAGGAAATCAAAGCTCTTGGGCACAGACAAATCAAAAGTGATGACGCCAGGATAAGACTGGAAACTTGCTTCAGTTTTCCACCTCCTTGCAAAGCTAAGTAAGTCGGACTTAATAACCAAACGATGTTGGAAGAATAGGTCCTGGCTGGCAGATTTGTTTCACAGCTCTTACTTTAAGAAAACCCAGTACAGCTAACAACATGCATAACATTGTTCAGCAGTAAACCCTTGGCAATTGCAACAAAAGGATCACTGAATAATAATTTAGACCAAATTAGAAAAAAACATTTCTCTTAGTGATATCCGTCCAGGCATTTGTCCAGTGCTTTGAAGAGTGGCTTAGAAGTTGATCGAAGAACCCAGCACTATAGCGATTATTGTTGCTGTAAATGGCATTGTGGTTTAGTTAATTTTTCAGGTAATATTTTAACTTCCATTCCTTAATATTTGAGAATACAAATCCTTTTACATCACTTCTGCTTATAGTGCTTTAATGATATTGCAGAGCTTTCTGGAGAGTTTAAATTCCTTCATTTGGCACTCACATTCCTTTAGGACTTTGCTATCCCACACCCAGCTGCATTCCAACCACATCAAACAGCTGTTGTTCCCCAAAGCAGTCTTTGCACCTGCTGTTCCTCCTGCTATAATGCTCTTCCTTCTTTTACTTGACTAAACCTTTCTAATCCTTGAAAGTTCAGCTCCAGCGTCCCGTACTGTAGAAGGTCCTCCTCTCTTCTCCCCTTCTAGTGAAGTGGGCCCATGGAACTCTGTGTATGTCTTCACTACGGAATTTCTCACATGTTGTCGTCATCAGCTTCATGGGTGTGCAACCTGTACAGTTGCACAGAGCCCTGCGCTCTGAAAGGCCCCACACTTTACTTAATATTCTCCTGTCACCATCTTGAAATTCTTAATAATTTTATCTTTGAATTTGTGTTTCATAAGCAAAGTCCAGTGGGACAACAGAACGTGCACCTGAGCAGAGGAGATACATGCAATGTGTGTGTCAATCATTATTTACTGCCCCATTCACATAAAACATTTGCAATCCCCCAAGAGCACAGAATTCCAGTGGACCCGCAATGCATGAGACTTCAGCAAGACTCAAAAACAAGTACAAGATAAGCATGTTACATCTGCTATTGAATAAGCAGTGGAACTTACCACCCCAAGGGGTCATGCTTTCTACTCCAACTAGAACTTGCTTTGAGCACAGGAAGCAGGAAATGATGTTCTAAGAAACAAGAACAAGCAAGGAACCTTATCACCCTTTCCTACTCTTATTACTTCCCTGTATTAGCCAACCACTTACACTGAAAATGATACCATAAGAGAAAGGGAGCAATAGGGCAACGTGGAGTTTCCTTTACCTTCCGTGCTTCCTTACTCATCAGTAAGCTCAAGGTGGAGTGTTGGTGGAATGCATACATGTCAAGAAATAAAATAAAAACACTTAAGTTAGTTTTATGCAGCATTTCTACTGTTCTGGGAAAAATAAATTACTATAATTATGTAATTTCAGTCATTCTGCATATGAGTTAAATGCTAGCATATTTTAATTTAAAACTAGTATTGCACAGTATAAAGATGGATGACAAAATTCATACTAATTAAATTTTTAATTTTTCTTTACTTAAAATGATATTAAAAAACACATAAAAACAGTATGCCAAATCAACAGAGCCCACAGAAGGAAAATGTTTTGAATTTTTGTACTGTTAATGGCACTGTAATCCTGATTTTTGAACAAGATGCTCCACATTTTCATTTTGCAGTAGACCCTGCAAATTACGTAGCTGACCCTGACTATAATTTCTGTTTTATTTGTCTGTGTACCATATTAGATTAGGAGTTTCTTAAGGCAGGGATTGTGTTTTTTATCTTGATATCCCTCATGCTTACATATAGCAGGCTCTCAAAAGATGAATTTCAAATGGCAATTGCAGCTAATTTTAATGTTTCCAGAAAGCAGACACAAAAGAAGCAGCTCTCCAGCATGTGTCTTGAATGTGCCAATGTGGAGTAAGGAGAATAAAACCAATTTCCGATCTGTTGGTGCTGGTTTTGAACACCTGCTAGGTCTGTGTTAGACTTTGTGGGGGATTCACATTATATCATGGAGTCTTTCATGAGGGATGGCTGCTTACTCACAGAATTACAGGATAAAAAGTGGATGTGGTTAGTGCTTGCAGGAGACACATACATTGAGGCCTAACAGGGGCTGGGAGATTTGCCTCAGATGCCAGAGTGGATGTTTACCTAGGTAGATAAAAGCATGACTCCTGCGTAGGGAACCCCAGTGGCTAAAGATGAGGTAGGAGGGTGCTAATATATGGGCTGGGTTCAGCCATAATGCCAGGCAGTGGCCTGGGTCCCCAGATTCCTATCAAATAGATATTGTCTGGAGATTTGGTCTACATGGACCTGGGCCCTTGTGACCAGGGAGGCTGGGAATCAGCATCAGAGCTCTAGGCCCCAGGGAAGGACAACCCAAAGGACAAGACAGGATCCCAGGCCTGGAGGGCAATGGAGTAAAGGAAGGTTCCCAGAAAGAGACCCCAGAAAGGACCAAAGCAGGAACCTGACCCACAACCGAGGCCAAGGGTGGAGTGGAGAACAAACAAGCAGGGACACTGATGGGCTTTTAGTTGGAGAGTGACACAGAACCTGCAGGCATCCGTAAGTCCAGCAAAGGAGAAGGTGACCTAGAGGCCAAAGAAATTATTTCAGAGGGATGGAGAGGAAGAATGTAGGGAAGATGCACAAAACTTAGATAGGAAACTTACAGTTTATATGAAGAAATAAGACAAGTACTCGTGAAAGAAAATAGAATTGAATTTAGCATAACATATAAGAGTCAAACAATGGAGTTTGTATTTTAAGTAACATGAGAAGTCAAAGGGGGTTGGAGAAGTGAGAGAAGGCATCCTGGAGGAGATGGCATGAGACCTAGATGTTCAAGGAGGAGAAATTCCGGCCAGTCGGGAGGAATATAATGAGCTCACGGGAAGCTGTAAATGGGGGTGGTCTCCATAAGGGAGTGTGGGATGCAGTGTAGAGCAGTGTGACAGGCTGAATATGCCCCACCACAATATGTCTAGTTCCTAATCCCCAGAACCTCTGGATATTACCTTATGTGGGGAAAGGAACTGAAAATGAGATCAAATTATTGAGGTGAGGAGATTATCCTGCATTATCCAGGTGGGCCCAATGTAATCACAGTGGCACAGATAAGAGAGACCCAGGAGGGGCCAGAATCAGAGGAGAAGGTGGTACGACAATGGAAGCAGAGATTGGAGTGATGCGCTTTGAAGATGGAGGAAGCCACCACAAGCCAAGGAATACAGGCAGCAACTAAAAGCTGAAAAAGGCAAGGAAATCCATTCTCTGCTCAGAGCCTCCAGAAGGAACCATCCTGTCAACACCTTGACTTTAGCCCAGTCAGACTGATTTTGGACTTCTGACCTCCAAAACTAAGAGGATAAATGTGTATTGTTTTAAGCCACTAAATGTGTGGTAATTTGTTCCAGCAGCAATAGGAAACTAGTAGAGACACCAAGAAACATGGACTAAGCTACAGAGTTCTTTGTGGTCACTGTGGCTGTGCCGATAAAAACCAGACGCAGCCAAGCATATGATAGAACTTGCTGTGAGATGCTTTTTTATTCCGTATCTTATGTGAATCACAGCAGGGTGCTTCAAGATAAGCCCTGGAGAGTGGAGGCTCAACCCAATCAGCCCATAGCACCTTGTCTAGAGCTGTTGGGCACCAACAGGTTTTGGATAGATCGAGGTACCAACAGGGTTGGTTGTGGATGAGGCCTCTCTTCCTGGCTTGCAGACAGCTACCCTGACACTGTGTGCTCACATGGCCTTTCCTCTGTGCCTGCATGTGGAGAGAGAGATCTCTGGTGTCTCTTCCTCTTCTGGACACCAGTCCTGTTGGATCAAGGCCCCACCCTTATGATCTCATGTAACTTTAATTACCTCCTCAAAGAACCTATCTCCAGATACAGTCACATTAGGGGTTACAGCTTCAACATATGAATTTGTGGGCGACACGATTCAGTCCATACCAGATGACCACAATCAGGATGGCACCATCTTTTACTTTTAGGATCCGTGACCCCATATTTATCATTTTTATGAATACCATATCAGGAAGCATAATGAAAAATACTTCCAGAATACCCCTTAATTTTCATGAATTCTCGAGATTTTCCTAATGCCACAGTCTGCCCAGGAATTAGCCCATCTGCCCTCAGGAAGAGAAGAAGATCAAGTTTCATACTGTTGCCTTTTCCTCACTCATCTATGTGAAATGCTAATTACAGAAAGTACAATGAAGAAAATATAACCTTTTTGTAAAAACCATGTAGCCGGGGGCCTGCTGTCAGGATGTAATTATACAAACTGGAATTGGTCACAGACAGGCACAAAGGTTACCATCCCAAGCTACATAAAGTGCCTAGAGAGCTCCTCTAATTACCACTGACTAGAGATTTAGTCTTCTATCTCCTTCAAATAACGTCAGCATCAGCAGTGACAGCCTGCGCCTTCCAACATCACACTCCTTCATTAGTTTGCTCTGACTCACCCTCCTCACACCCTACCACCCAACAAACCTTCCATCGAGTGATTTATCTTTCCATGTATTGGGCAGCACTTAAGCCACTGCCTTCTTTCTTCCTTCTTTATTTCCTACCAAATAATTACCGAGTGTCTCCTTTGTGCAAGGACATTCATATATGCTATTTTATTCAGGCCTCTTGGTAACCCTGCTAAGTAGACATTATCCTTCTATAAATGGGTAAAGTGAGGATCAAAGTGGTTATGTGGTTCAGCACCAGGCTTGAGTCATCCCTGAAGGGATGGACAGGGGAAGGGAAGAGGGAGAGAGGGATAGTGGAAGGAGGAGAGGGAGGAGAATGGCAACAGTGAAGTTGGCTGACCCAGATCTCTGCCATCCCTCAAGATCAGTAAGGCCCTCCATGTTCCGCAGAGATTCTATGCCCACAGACTAATTTTTTGGGAATTCATGTAATAGGAACTTGTACAACCTGCTTGATGAGAATTGGTTGGACTTGCTGCCCAGACACGGCAAAACTGTAGTGTAATTCTATAAATAAGCTCTGGCTCCTGCACCTAATGAGAGCTTACAGTCAGCCTAAAGGAAAATGTACTCTATCTTCGCTGTTGAATTCCTCTTGTCCCAAATGCATGAGAAGAGACTTTTTTTGCCTTTCTCTCATAGACTTCTCTCCATCCAAGTTGGGACGGGGCCCAAAATATGTCCACAGGCCAATGGATTCCCTGCACCCAGCCTCCGCCATGGTCGGGACCAAGAAGGGCTGTCATGTCCCACTCATCCAAGCATTTAAGCACTGGGAGAAACAAGCTCCTCTCCCACCTGCCCTTTCTCTAGGGCTACAGCCTACGTACAATAGCCTGGCTCTACTTTCTTTCTTCCTCTCTGTGGGCTCTTAGCTGGGCTACACAGGCGGGATGCCACAGGACTAACCAGTGAATATTGCCCTGCTTCTGTTTTTCTATGAGAAAAAGTAAAGATGACCACTGTTATGGACTAAGTGTCCATAACAAAACTCCCAAAACTCATATGTGGAAACGATACCATGTGATGATATTAGGAGATGGGATTTGGGGGGGGGGGCGGTATTTAGGATTAGATGGGGTCATGGGGGTAGAACCCCATGATGGAGATTAGTGCCCTCATAAGAGTCGTGAAAGAGCTTGCTTCCCTTCTCTTTGCTCTGCCATATGAGAATAAAATGAGAAGTCAACTGTATACAATCCAGAAGAGGGCTCTTACAAGAACCTGATCATGTTGGCACCCTGGTCTTGGATTTCTAGCCTCTTATACTATGGGGAATAAATTTCTGTTGTTTATAAGCTACCCAGTCTATGACATTTTTGTTATAGCAGCCCAAGATGACTAAGACAATCAGTGTTGCACAACTTTTGTGAGGCTTTTAGAGTTATGGTTATGTCACGGGAAATTTTTAAGTCGTCAGTCCAATACACAATGTAAAAGCCATGATTTGATCTACACCTATCTTAACTTAGGGGATTGAAGAGAAGAGGGACCTGGTGGTTAGTATCCCAATGTGCCCTCAGAGATGATTGCATTCACTGTGGTTCCCAGTGTTCAGATTGGTGCAGATGGTATGATTTCCAGTCTCTAAAGTCAGGGATTGAAGAAATATCCATTTCTTTATTTTTTATAAATCAGATGAAACATGAATTCAAGTGTACATCTAATCAAGCTGTAAGAAATTTCAAATAAAGTAATATTGGGACTGGCTCCCTATTCAGGTCTGATAAGAACCTGGAAGTCTTACATGATGTCCAGAAAACACCTCTATCCTCCATCAAGTCACATGGCATGTACATAAATGTTTGCAGAGGCTGAAAATTCCCACTCCCTAGGTGCCCCACCATCGTCTCTTTGATGTATTGCCACCGGCTTGGAGCACAGAATTGGATGCAGGTAAACCCACTGCCCAAAGACCTCTCTCCCTTTCTCACCAGAGGGAAAGCATTTTGCCTTCCCTTAGCTTTCTCTCCTTTCCCTCAAACAGCTTATTGAATTCCTGCATTTCCCTTTCCTCTCTACCCAAAACATCCCACATTATTGCTTCACTAGGCTTGGGTTTTTTAAAACATCAAAGGCCATTGACTTCAGACTGCAAGTTTGAAGTGATTCATATCATTTCTTCTGGGTGTAATGACTTAATTTGACTTTGGGTTGGTGAGTGATCATGTCATTGTTTAAGCCATATGCCCAAGAAAAAAAAGTATATTGTGGCTACTGGGCAAGGATGGAATGCATTGGTCACATCAACCAATGTGCCTTTATGTTTTATTCCCTCCCTTCCTGGATACCTGCCAAACACACAGTCTAATACAGAAAGGCCTCTCCTATACACATTGTACCCCATGGTCCTTCCACTCTGACCAGACTTCTTTGAACCATGGGTAGGCACCTAACCCAAGGCCAGGCAATCTCTGATGTGGCCTCAAGCAGGAACTCTGCCCAATAAGGGCACCCTATGTGGATGATGATTGATCAAGCATGGATCCTCCATCTTACCAAACTTGAGCTCAGAGACAGAAGGAAAATCATTGATAATGGGAGGAGGATCAGAAGCAGAGGTGGAAAGTGAAATGCCAGGAATGGAGGAAAACCAAAGACAAAACCATAGATTTCTGGTGCTGACCTAGTAACAGGACACCTGGTGGCTAGAACTGTGTTCTCATCTAAAAGATCTTCTAGCTCCTACCTTTCCGAAAGGCCTGGCTATATGTGGTCCCTATTCTTGCTTCTCTGCATATCCTTTCCACATGCTCTAGTCATCTGAGTAAGCCTGAGCCTCTCTCTGGTTCTTGCAACCTGCAACAGGCTCACTCACATTTATTTGAAGAAAAGCTTCTAGGGCTTAAATATTAGAACAGTTGAAGAGCAGTAAACAATGATTCACTGATTAATGAACATTTCAAAGGGCAGCAAATTTTATTTTGAAGTTGAAGTTGATTTTATTCTGAAGTCAAAGATAAGACAGTCCTAGAGAAGCAGTCACCGACGAAAACATCTCAAAACCTACTAAACCTCTCACCCTGCCCCTCCTCCCCTGGATTTTGGTCTCTCTCCGTGTTCCTTCTGCTTTTCTTCTATTTTGTGTACCTACTTCCCATCTCCCCCCTACATGTATCTGTCTGTGATGTGACTCCCTCGGTCTCTCTCTGCTTCTTCCCTTTCTTTCTCTCTCTGGTCTCCCCCTTCTGGGTGAATGTCTCTCTCCCATTCCCCTTCAATCTCTCTCATTCCCTTACTCTTCCTTCTGCTGTCTCTTCCTTCTCTGGTTGCCTCTCCTCTCATCCTCCTCCTAGAACTTTCATTATTTCCACCTTGTAAAGATCATAAAATGGAAAGGAAATATATTTATTAGAATTTAGTGTTCTTATCACGTTTTGTCTTCTCTCTTTTTTATTTAACAGCAGAGGACTTGAGCATTTCATTTTTGCTTAATAAAAGGAAATAACTAAACAATCTGTTTTTGCATGTGTCCCTCAACTGATTGTTTTCTCTAACATTCTGTGGCCTTGGGAGGAAACTAAAGGCTCTCCAAGCCCTGGACTCTGCAGAGTCCAGGGAATCAGGGAAATAGTAGATTCTCTGATCAGTTTATATTTGAAAGAATTTTTTAAAAAATCTCCCTGGTATTTAAATTGGAAAGAGAAAGATATAATCAATTATTTACTAAATTAGAATATTAATCCAAAAGGTACAGCGATCTTATTACACTGAAAATAACAATTTTAGCTTCATTATACAGGAGTTATCTCTCTTGGTGGTACCCTGGAGCTGACATTAATCTTTCTACTAGATGAGTCCTTTAATGTTCCCATGTTGCGTATTTCCTTTGTGAATCTGAGAATACATCTTACTCTTCATGGACCAAAGCCAAAACCCTTTTCATAATTCTCACCGTCTTGTCAAATGATTAAAATTGCTACTGACATTTGATGTCAGCAAAGTTATCCAGCATTTGGTAAGCATTATAATGCTAATTCTCCTGTTTGCATCCAAGAGTATAGTCACCTGCCACCTAGTGTCTTAGTAGAAAACTGCTGTAAGTGCTCCATTCAGCCAACGTCTCCAGGGCTCCCTCTGAACTCCTGGTTGGACTTTAAAGGTTTAGCTTCAAACTCTTCTGGTTGGCAGGCAGCTCTCTCTGTGAGAGGCTACAAGACCTGACTTCTCCACTCTGAACAGCAGAAGCCCACCTGTCACAGTGGGGCAGGATCCCTCTGGTCTATATGTGAGACTATCCAAAGGAGTGATCTGACTCAGAACTGCATGGGAGAGCAAAGGATGGTTGAAAATGGCTGAACCCTACCATGGCATGAAAAGTATATAATACTCATACAGTTAATGTTATACTGTTACCTCAACAATAATTCTATGTAGCAATTCAGCGACATTTTAATTTAAAATTTTGCAAATGTTTAACTGACTGCTACGAGCTGGGCACCATGCCAGGCATTGGGAATGAGGCAGTGAGTGGCAGACAAAGTTCCTGCCCTCATAAAGCTTACATTCTATGAAGGAAGACAGATAACAAACAAATAAACAAGGTAAATCCATATTATGATATATGTTGTAAAGGAAACAAACAAGGTCATGAAATACACCTACTGAGGAAGACAACTCTGTCTCAGGTGGACAGGGAAAGCCTACCAGAGAAAGTGGCATTTGAGTGAGACTCAAATACTGAGAATATGCCAAGGATGAACGTAGCTAGGGAAAGTCGGTCCAGGTGCAGGGATTAGCAAGTGCAATGGCTTGGAGGAAGAAAGGGGCCTGGTGTGTCCAAGGGCCAGACAGAAGGGCAATGCAGTTGAAGTGCATGAATGAGATAGAGTGATGTTTGTTCTCTAAACATTGCCAAGTCAGGCCAGGAAAAGAAGTAAAATTGCCCTCTGAGATTTAAATTTTAAAATCAATGCATGATGGATCATATATTTATTGGGACTCCTTTTGGTTACAAGAGACAGAAATCTAAATCAAACCAAATTAAAAGGAAACAAACTTGCGGGAGGGGTGGGGGGAGGCGGAATTTATTGGCTTATGTAATCAAAAAGGACACAGATGTATCTGGGGATGCTGGAACCAGGGAGTCTGTGTCACCGGCTCCTCTTTCTCTGCCTCTATGTAGATGTTGGATTCAGTCTCTCCTACCAGTAGCCTAAAACCTTGGATGATGGCAGCTCTGAGCTTACATACAGCATCCTAATCAAGCAAGAAATAAAGCTTCTTTCCTCCCAACTCAGTTTAAAAAACCAAGGGAAGGAGTCTAATTGCCCTGTGGCCAGGGAAATGAGGCACTATGACCCACATAGCCTGTATCATTTGCCCATCCCTGTGGCCAGTTACCACAAATGGAGGGGAAGTATGTGGTAATACAGACATGGCCCCTGGGATATCAGTGTCACTCTAATTTTTCTATCAGAGACGAGAAAAAAATACACTACATATTATTAAGGCTAGCATGCCAGTAAGATGTTTCTTAAAGTTAAAAAGAAAAAGGAAAGAAAAGAAGGTATTGAATGACATTAATATTATCCAAAAAAAAAAATCTGTCCTTCTGATGGAGTCTTGGTCAGCCACTAAAATACAGAAAGAAGAAAATCACTGAAATGAACCCAGGCAATTCTCACCCAAATGATGTCTGGGGGAGGGAGTCTTGGCCAATGGCCCCTGTGGTAATATATTGTTGAGCCAGCCAACAACAATACATTTATACATCTAATTAAAGCAATTAAGTAGATGTGGCCCAGCACATTTTAATTTGACGTGATCAGTGAGTTTCTCATATTAATTTGAAGTATATCCTCATTGAAGAACTTAAGAAGCTTTAACATAGCCAGAGAAAATCTTAGTTCTTTTCCCAACCAGATTTTTTTCTGTTTTCGTAATCCAGGTTCTGTTGATGGGCTTCTGTGTCCCACACCAGTTCACTTGGGATTTGACTTTCTCATAATATTGTCAACAGGAAAATCTCTGCACCAACTATCGCCATTAGCTCACATGAAATTTGGCATCCTTTTTGCTAAGGAGACTTGACTTCTTTCTAAAGCATTCTACAAAACATTCTCCTGCTAGTTATTTATTATAAGAAAATAGCTTCTCCTTCAATTTGTATGATACTGCAGTTCAGCTCTGTGTGTGTGTGTATGTGTGTTCCCCTGGCTCTTAGCTGCCTTGTTTTCAGCATGCTCAGCATTCCACTTTTTCTAGAAGGTTTTATTTTCCTCTGCTTTTGACATAAAAGTAACATTTAACTGTGCTGAAAATGAATCCAATGTTGGACAAAATTATGAATGACAATAAAGATTAAATGCAAAATATTAAACACTATTCTAGATTGCACAGAGTTTCTTTTTAACTTTTTCCCCCGTTTATTCACTCACTGGCTCAACTAATGTTTATTGAGCACTTACAATGTGCTATGCACTGGGAATACAAGGGTAAATAAGACAGACAGGAACCTAGTTCTCATTATGGTCACAATCTACTGTAATCACTTGATTCCCAATAATATCTGGACTCCACCATGTCTAGCATAAGATGATGAATAAGACTTGGACCCTGTCTTCAAGACCTTTTAGAAATTGGGACCAGAACAGATAAACATGTATACAGATAATATCACGCTCAGCACTACGGTGACTTTTAAACAATGTAACAGAGATGTGTTGATGAGGAAACAATTCATTGTGATTGGAGATCTGTTGGAAGAGGGCACTGAGGTCATAGTAATGGAACTGGCCTTTGTAGGACTTGAATAGCTTAAATAGGTGGAGAAGGAAAAGAAATTCCAAGTACAGGGGACAGGGCATATAAAAGGGCTGAAGCAGAATGCTAAAGGATCTGTTGAGAGAACGTGGACTAATTTTGTAGGACTGAATCACTGAGTCAGTTGGGATGGTGATGGGACAAGAAATGTGGGATTGATGGAAAATTAGGCTAAAAATCATAAAGCAGAATGTAGACTCCTCAATCTCTGTCCATAGGATTTAGATTTTGTTCTGTAGCAATGGCAATCCATCAAAGATGTGTGGTCAAAAGAAATCTTTGTCAGCATCTCATACGATGGGCTAGTAGGCAAGAGGCAGAAAAGCCTGGAGAAAGACTGTCCCTTAGCCACTGCTTTGCCATTTGTCCAGGCAAAAGAAGGAGATAAAAACCTGATTTATGTTGGTGCCTGTGGAAGCAGAGAAGAGAGATGGATTTAAGAGACCCAGGCAACAGAGAGACGTGATGGAGAGAGTTTAGGGTTGAAAAAGTGGAGAAGGGACTGAGGTTGACTCCAAGGTCTCTCACTATCTAGGAGGGCAAGTGATGGTGATGCCTCACACTGAGATAGAAAACTGAAGGTAAGGATAAATTTAAGTTTCCAATATATCAAGTACGAAATTTCAGGGAAACATTCAGGTGGAGCTGTCCAGACTTGAACTAAAAATCTAAGTTCCCCAGCACTTTATTGTGCATGCTAATTAATAGCTGCCTTTCATAGACTGTCTGCTATATGCTGTGTGTTAAACTTCTTAACAACTGATCTTAGCAGATATCAATAGCTACACTTTTCAGATAAGACAAATGAGAACTCACAGACATTAAACGTGTCCAAGTTCACACAGATAATAAGAGGCAAAGCCAGAATTTGAACCCAGTTTTGCCTGATTCTAAGCCCCCACGTTTTCCAACATCTTGCTTTCTCCTGCTCTTGCAAAATATTTTCCTTATTCTCTGAGAGACAATTCAGCTTAATAACTTTAATTAGATGTATAAAATCATTTGCAGCCTGAAAAGAAAATTTTAGGTTATTCATTTCATTTTTAGCCAGGGTAAAAGGAGAACTAGCAAGAATACTTGACATATCTCACGCTCAGAGGCATACAGTTCAATTCATCTGGGGAGGCGTTGAGTCCAAACAAATAGAACACAGTATTTTGAGTTGGGTCCTAGAAACAACTATGGGTACAACATCCCACAGGTAAAGTGCATATTTTATTAATAAGAAACTATTATTTACAGAAAGTAGAATAACCATCATCATCAGTTCTGTGTTAAACCGTGGACTCTATAGAGAGTTTGGGGCTCTACTTCTGCTGTTAAATCTAGTTACTGTGTTGTGAAAATTTAGTATTTCAGATCATAATCTCTCCATCTGCTAACATAGCTTGTGGCAACTATGTTTTCAAGAAGCTTTTGGACGTTTTAGACAAAGCTGCTCCTGCTGGTGAGATCTGAAATTATCCCTCAAATATGCAAATATGGGAATCATTCCACCATTTTAGTCAATGACAGAGTTGTGGGGGCAGTACCATTAAAAAAGTTATGTGTATATATATACATATATTCCTAATGGAGTCACACAGATACCCATAAAGGAGTGGTTCTTAATCCTGACAGCACATTTGAATCACCTGGGGAGCTTTTAAAAAAATACCACAGCCCTGGGCCCCACCCTGAGATTCGGATTTAATTGATCTGGGGTGGGACCCAGGCATCAGTGCCTAATAGGCAGCCAACATGGACAATCACTGACCCAAGTGAGTGGTGCAGAGAAAGAAGAGAGAGCTTTGGAGGCAGATGAACCTGAGTTGGAACCCTACTTCACTACCTACCGGCTTTGTCAGTTTTGGTAAATTATTTAACTTCTCTGAGTCTCAGTTTTTCATCTGTATAATAAGAATAATATCTACTGTGTGGAGTTATCCTGAGGGTTAGGAATAAGACGTGCCCAGTGCCTAATGCAATAAATGTGGATGGAATGGTTGAGAGCCAGGATGAGGGGCTAAGACAGAAGGAAGAACCTAGAGGAGGAAGAGAAGCTGGAGCAGAGAAGACAGGCAGAAAAGGGCACCCACTAAGCAAACTGAGGACCACCTCAACCTTGCGAAGGTTCGTTTCCTGCTTCTCATATTTTTCTTGAAATCCAGCTAAAAGCAAGAGGTTGGCTCAGAAAGAATGGGACCTTTTACCCTGAGGAAGCCTGGCAGTGTGGAAAATCTTGATGCTCCCAATCCCCCTCTTTCTTTTCTTTGGCCGTGGAAAGGTTTATACCACCAAGGCACATCTTGAAACATAGCTCTTGGGCTCTGATGCTCACTCTAGAACATTATACTGTAAAACCCTAGTGGTCCTCAAGATATAGGCCCCAGACCAGGAACACCACATCACACAGAAATTTATTAGAAATGCAAAGCTTTGGGACCCCTCCCCAGACCTATGGAGTCAGAGATGGGCATAGGGCTCAGCAAACCGTTTTACAAGCTCCATAGATGATTCTGATCCATGTTGAAGTTCGAGAACCACTAGACTACAGTATTATAGCAGGTGCCCTCAGCAATAAAAATGGTTAGCAATAAGTAAAAGCCACAGCACTTTTCATTGCATTCACTATTGTGTCATGTTAAATAAACTCCTAATTCTTGTCTTCTTGGCTTAATAAATTTAATAAATGAGGAGACATTCAAATAATTGAATTCTCCCTCAAAAAGGAATACAGAATCATCCTTTAGTCTTCACTTGCTAAAGCTCTCAGAAAATAAAGTTACATTTTTACATATTAATACTGGTATATCTACCTGTGTATGAATGTGTATTCCTTCATATCTCCAAGTATGTGTTTATTCATTTGTTCACCTTAGCAAAGATTTCCTTTCACAATCACTTTTCTAGATGTCTCAGGTTACTCTGCTGCTCCTCCCATTAAGTTCGTTCCTCAAAGGAACTGGTGAGCCTAATTTCTGGCCATGATGTTCTTCACAAAAGAAGGAGGGGCCACCAGTGCAGGATGTAAAAGCTTAGATTCTGGAATCAGCCAGGTACAGGTTTGACCCCATCCCCATACGTAATATATATAATACTAGATTGTATATTTGGGTAAATTACTTAATCTCCGAAAGCCTTGTTTCCTTATCTATTGAAATGGGGTTAATAGTAATAACCCGTGCCTACCTCAGAGGGTTTTAAGGAACATGTTAAATACTCAATAAATACTACCTATTGGTATTATAACTTCCAGAAGTCTCTGCTTTTAATGATGATGTGAAATACTTGCAGAATTTTGAAGTAAGAAGATATGAGTAGAATCTCATGATTTTTATAGGATTTGAGATAAAGCATTCAAAGCAGTGCTTTTCAAACCTTCACACGTATACAAATCGCCCAAGGATCTTGTTAAAATGCAGATATTGATCCAGTACGTCTGAGGTGGGTCTGACATTCTGCATTTCCAACAAGCTCCCAGGGGACACTGATGCTGCTTGTCCCAGTTTAAAGCACTGAGCTTATGTCCTGGAACATGTTAAATACTCAATAAACATTAGCTTTTGGTATTGTGACTTCCAGAAACTTCTTTGCTTTTAACAACAATTTGAAATACTTACAGACCTTTGAAGTACATAGACATTAAGTGGAATTTGTATCTTTCCAAAACAGGAGATATTATAAGATCTAGCTATTCGTAATTGCTTGGTCTAGGTATAAAAAGGGGGAAGGGAGTATTTTTTCTTCCTTTTAATAAGCTGCTTCTGCCCACTCCCCCAGGGGGCTTTTCTTCATGTGCTTCCACTTCCCTTCTACCTGAAATGCCCCCCCTTCTCCTCCTCTCACCCAAATCCTGACCTCACCTCAAGCTCCAGCTCTTTCAGAAGAAATCTAGCTCAGCACATGAATGTTTTAATATACAACATCGCACCATGTGACTCTAAAGTGATAATTCCACATTTTAAGTAAAACCACCAGCATTAATACACTTAACAATTCATATTGTCCTTCAATACCATTTTAAGAGACTATGGGCTTATGGCGCTGCTGCCATTGCTTAGAACAGCCTTGTAACTTGTTTTTCATCATTGTCTCTGTGTTAGAATGTGCTAGGCTATGTTGCATGACAAAAATATTCCAAAATCTCATGAGTTTAATGCTGTAAGAGTTTATTTCTCACTGTCACCATATTCTAGTGCAGGTCAGGGGCCTTTCCTGGAGGCTCTGCACCAAAGAGTGATTCAGGAATCGAGGCTCCTTCCGTCATGTGATTCTGCCATTTTAGAATGCTCGGGTATGGGCTGAGGAGGAAAAACATGGACAATTGCTCAGGAGGTCTATGACCAGGACTGGAAGGGGCTCCCACATTCTACTGGCCAAAACTCAGTGACGTGACCCCAAGCTAACTGCAAGCAGGATCCAGCAAATTTATGTGCCTAGATAGAAAAAACAAGACTGCTGAGCATCCGCCGGGTGCCGCCACACGCTGAGAGTCATTCCGCAGGATCCGCAGCAGGCTCAACTGCGCTGGTTTAAAGAGCTTTTCAACCAGAGTCTGAGGCGCATTGTGTATAATGATTAGTTATAAGGATGTGGACATATTGTGTCCTTCAGCTCTCAGAGTGCCTGGACAGTGATTACAGCAGCCGAGACGGACACCCAGGTCAGCCACCACTGGTCACAAACACCCTCATCCATTCAGGCCAGTGTGCTGTACAAATATTTTGTGGTGTTGAAAGCAAAAGGAAGCACTGCTGTGCGGTCATACTTGTTACTGACCAAAAACCATATTATCTGACTTGCTCCCTATTCGTGGTTCTTCTCCAAAATCAAATTTAACTCCCAGATATCTTCCTTATGACAGAAATTCAAGTTAGAATGCTATATACTTGGAGGGTAATTCTAAGAAGGATTCCAAAAAAATTTTAATTACTAGTGGCATCTCCAGGATAAATGTTCCCAGTCATGAGGGGGCTGCTTTGAAAGGGATGACCTTTATTTTTATGTATGAAATAGGGTCCTTGGTAAATTAGCAACATGATTACGTTATGTAGGTTGACTATCCTGCCTGGAATAATTACCTTTCTCTTCCTCCCCCTCCCTCTCTTTCTCCTCTTCTTTCTCTTTTTCTTTCTCCTTTTTCTTCCTTATTTCAAATATATTAGAGACCAGATTTCTTCCCCTCACATCCCTCCCATACACACACAGTAAGTAGCTTGCTGCCACGCCCCTAATATGTGCCCAGAAAAAAAGTTATTGGTTGATTAATTTGCTCTGTAGACATGTTGATAAAAGAAAACAGATTTAAGTTGGTGCAGGAGATCTTTTAACCTAAAATATTTTTAAAAGTTTCCTCCCAGAGATAAATATTTAATATCAGAATCATTTATTTGGAAAATTTTCAATCCTCTTTAATAATCACAGCCATATTTTAATATATTTGTATATTCACTTTACATACGTTATCTTTCTTTCTAAACTGTTTCAAGCATATAAAAATTCCAGACAATTTTATTAAAAATGTATTCACCACTGACTTTAAATTATTAAAAGTTACAGATCTGATTGAAACCCTGTCTATATTATTACTGGAATGCCATCATCTCTCTCTTTACAGAAGTAGCTGCTATCCTAAATTTGGTATTTATTATTCATATGCCTATATTATTTTTTAGTTCCTGTGAACATGTACAGAAACACTTTTAATAATATTTTGCAGGTTAGAAAATTTTATAAATGTTATTATATTGTTCATACATTTTTTATAATTGCCTTCTTTTCTTTTTTTGGCCTAACGTTGTGCTTCTGAGGTCTGTGTTGTGACGTACAGCTCTAATCTGTTCATTTTAACTGCTGTGTGGCATTCGGTACCAAGAGGAAACATACCCATCTATTCTGCTGTGCTAATATACTTCTAGGCTGTTTCCAATTTTTTGCTTTTACAAGAAGAGCGTCTATAAAGTCCTTGTTAATGCCTCCTTGGGCGCCTGTGCTACAGCGTTTCCAGGACGAATGCATAGGAAGAGGACTGATGGCTGTATAAGGTCCTGCTGTTCACTTTACAAGGTCATGCCAAATTGTCCTCCAGAGGTGCTGGGCTGGTTTTCACTCCCCACCAGCGGTCAGAGAGAGTCCCCACTGCTGCTTCATTTCATAGCATCAAGCTGCTGGTTGTAAAATAGAATCTCATTTTTCTTTTTTTCTTTTTAGAGATTGGCACCTGAGCTAACATCGGTTGCCAATCTTCATTTTTTTTTTCTTCTCTTCTCCCCAAAGCCCCCAAGTACATAGCTGTATATTCTGATTGTGGGTCTTTCTGATTGTGCTATGTGGGATGCTGCCTCGGCATGACTTGACGAGAGGTGCCATGTCCACGCCCAAGATCCAAATCCACAAAACCCTGGGCTGCCAACACGGGGCATATGAAATTAACCACTTGGCCATAGGCCGGCCCCTCATTTTTCTTTTTTCAAATTTTTTTATCAAGGTATAATTGACATACAAAATTATATTAGTTTCAGATGTACAACATAATGACTCAATATTTGCATATATTGCAAAATGATCACCATAATAATTCTAGTTAACGTTTGCCGTCCCCATAGATAGTTACAATTTTTTTTCTTGTGATGAGGACTTCTAAGATCTACTCTCCTGGCAACTCGCAAATATGCAATACAGTATTAACTATAGTCGCCATGCTGTACAGTACATCCCCAGGACTTATTTATTTTGTAACTGTAAGTTTGTACCTTTTGATTCCCTTCACCCATTTCTCCACCTCCCACCCCGCCCGCCCACCTCTGGCAGCTAACGGTCTGTTCTCTGAATCTATGAGCTTGGCTTTTTGGGTTATTGTTTTAGATTCCAGATGTAAGTGAGATCATGTGGTATTTGTCTTTGTCTACTCATTTCACTTAGCCTAATGCCCTCGAGGGCCATCCATATTGTTACAAATGGCAAGATTTCATCTTTTTTATAGCTGAGTTGTATTCCATTGTGTGTATATATTATAAATAATGCTGCAATGAACATGGGGGTTCAAATATCTCTTTCATTTAGTATTTTTCTGTTCTTTGGATAAATACCCAGAAGTGGAATTGCTGGATCATATGATAGTTCTATTTTAAATTTTTGGTACTATCTCATTTTTCAATTTGTATTTCGCTGTTAAGTGCTGAGGCTGAACACGTAGTCACATGTTTAACAGCCATTGGTATTTTTTCTTTTGTGAAGGATGTGTTGGTATCTTTTGTCCATTTTTCTATTGGGTTATCTGGTTTTTTACCTTCATTTATAGGAGTACTTTATGTATTCTGATACAAATCTTTTGTCGATTATGTATTAAAATATCTTCCCCCAATTGGTGTCTGGCCTTTTCACTTTTTTTATGGTGTCTTTTCATGCATAGAAGTTTTAAATTTTAATGTAATCAAGTATATCAAAATCTTTTAATTTATAGTTTTGGTTTATGGGGTTTTGCTTAATATGTTCTTCCTTACACTGAGATTATGAAGAAATTCTTCTGTATTTTCTCCAGAATTCTTGAGTTTTGCTTTATGCCTTTGGATCTTTAATCAATTTGAAAATAATTCAACTTTGTGTATGCTATAAAGAAGAGATCTAATGTTATGTGTATATGTGTATAAAATTTTCCCTATGGATAGCCAATTATTGTAGGACCATTGATCAATTAGCTCAGGCATTTTCCACTGATTTGAGATACCACAGCTGTCATATATCGAATTCCCCAACATGTGTCAGCCTTTTTCTGAGCTCTCTATTCTGTTCCACTAGTCCATCCATGGGTCACATCACTCTGCCTTAACTGTTACAGTTTTACAGTAAGTTTTGATATCTGAAGAATGACTTTTTCCATCTGCTGCTTCTCTTTCACAAATATCTAAGCTATTCTTAGACTTTTTCTTTTACATAAATTTTAGAATCAGCTTGTCAAGTTCCACAAAAAACCCAGCTGGGGTTGTAATTTGAACTGCATTAGTATAGATTAATTTGAAGAGGACTGACAGCTTTACAATATTGGGTCTTCCTGTCCCTGAGCATGATTTCATCTCTCCTTTTATTTTAGGTCTTTTCAAATGTTTTTCAATGAAATTTTATACTATTTTCATAATTGCACATCTTTTATTAGTTTTAATGTTAGGCACCTTATGCTTTTTATTACCACTATTTATGTTAATTACGTTTTCTGTTTACATCCTCACAATGCTATGAGTTAGATATTTTCATGTCGACTTTATAACAAAGAAAATTAAGGTTCCGAAAGATCAAGTAGTTCACTCCGTGTCATTGGTATAAGTGGGGGGATGGGATACAAAATAAGTGCTGACCCCCAGCCCAGTGCTTTTAAGTTCCCGTCCATACCCGTCTTGTGAGGGGTGTCTTCAGCGACAGCATTTTTTAATCAAATAACTTAAGGGTGTTCAAAGGCACAAAGTTGCAATAACAATAATAAGCATTTATTTCTCTGGGGAAAACATCAAAAACAGTGCTTCTCAAACTCTAATGTCTACACAAATAACCTAGAGGTTCTGAGAGAATGTATGTCTTGATCCAGTCGGTCTAAAGTAGAGCCTGAGATTCCATTTTGCCAACAAGCTCCTTTATTTAGGTATTCATAAATGTCTCTCAGTGAAATGTTAGACTTTTTTCATAATTGCACATCTTTTGTTAGATTTACTAGGCACCCTATATGTTTTATTGTCACTGCTCATGTTATCTCCATTTTCTGTTCAAATCCTCACCAAGTAATACCAATACGAGCCAACTCGGGTGGTCTCTAGTGGTTTTCAGATTCGGCGCTCTCACTGCAGTGGCCTGGCTTTGTTTCCTGGTCAGGGAACCTCACCACCATCTGTCAGTTGTCATACTGTGGCGGCTGTGTGTTGCTGTGATGCTGAAAGCTCTGCCACCAGTCTTTCAACTACCAGCAGGATCATCCATGGTAGACAGGTTTCAATGGAGCTTCTGGACTAAGACAGACTAGGAAGGAGGACCCGGCCACCCACTTCCAAAAAAATTGACCATGAAAACCCTGTGAATAGCAGTGGAGCATTGTCTGATAGAGCAACAGAAGGTGAGAGGATGGTGCAAAAAGACCAGGCAGGGCTCCTCTCTGCTGTAGCCGGGGTCGCTAGGAGTCGGGATGCACTCGATTGCACTAACAACAACAAATACCAATACTGCTGGTGCAAGGAACTTATTTTAAGAACCTTCTCTATAGTATTCTCTGGCAAGCGGCCCTCTAATTAACAATGATTAAAGGTGGGAACTCCACCAGATGGCAGCAGAAGCTCATTATTGTATCTCAAGTGAATTTCCACTTTCCCCTGGACAAAGTGCCTGTTATTGGCAGATGCCAGACTTGTTAGATTGTTCGGGGAAATGAATCAGGTTCCCTTCACTCCTGTGGCTCCATGATGTTCTACCTACTGCAGCGCTTCAGCGTTGACAATGGATTTTCATCAAGAGCATCCAGCTGGGACAGGGTATCATGCCCACAAGCTTCTCCCGGAAAGCTTTTTTCAAGAGTCTCATAAATGAGAATGAAAAATTGTTTTCTATCAGTTTCTTTTTCATCATAGTGAGTTCAATTTAGGCACATAACCAAGAATTGGAGGCATGATTTGAAATGTTTGGCAGGATATGAGAGGAGGAAATGATTCATTCACCATGGGAGAGGGAGAAACTGGTCAGGCAGATAAACCTGAAACAGAGTTCAAAGATTCAGAGAAAATCCAAGCAGTATGCCCGTGGGCCGTAAACTTCACTCCAGAGCCCAGGCCCAGCTTGTACCGAGGGGCCTCAGGCCATCTCTCTTACTCAGTTCTTTTGTTTTTTTCTTCTGAATGTGAAAAATATATATTTTTTTAATTATGAAAAGGAATCCATCATCTCGTAATGTTCCCACCCTGAGCTTAGTAAGGTGAAAACTCTCCAGCCTCATTAAAAATGATAATGGACTCTTGATTTTTAGTTACTCAAAAACATAAGCCTGTGCACTGGAGAGGCCCCAGCATTGGCCTTCCGTGTACTTTGAGCAGACTAAAGTATTTGGTGACACTCAGCAGAAGGTCCCACCTCCTCAGTTCTCCTTATTCTGCAGTAACCACCTCTCCCATTGGTGTCGTCAGCACACATCTTCCCAAGTCTACCACCACAGTCTTCCCTGTTGCTTCATCAACAGGGCAAATGGGCGTGATGGAGAATGAAACGAACAGAAAAGCGTGGTTTGAGGCTGTGCTTGGCTGACACTAGCACCGATGGAGAACTTAACCTGCTCCACTGCTCAGGACACCAGGCAGGCTGGCCAGGGAGCCTGAAAGGGGCCCGCTGGAGGATCATGGTCATGAGTAGAGAACCAGATTATCAGGGGTCCTATTATTTAAGGGTTGCTGCTTCAAAAATTTGCTGGGAAAGAGGAGGACAAAGAGCAGGGTCCATGTCACTGAGGCCCAGAAAATGGAAGCTTAGAGAGGTCAGGCCACTTCTGCAGAATCATACGGCTACAAAGCATGGAGCTGGGCTGTGAACCCAAGACTGAGGTCCAGGCTCCAATATGTAGGCTCTCAGATGCTGGGCTACAATACTCAATAGATGTTTATTGAATTTATTTATGAGAGAAGTCACACTTTGTAAAAAGCAAACAAAAATATACAAGAAAACACCAGAAATAAGAAACCGATCATCTAGAGATAGCTTAATGGCAAAGAAAGTAAGAAAGTCCTTGGCATTGAGCTCTGGACCCCCTGGCTCTTTCCTGTGGGTCTGAGGACTCCAGGCCTGTCACTGCAGGATGTGGTGCCCCAGTGACCGGATCTTTCAGGCACACTCCCCTGCTGCTGCCTCGACCACACCTTCCTTATGGCCCTCTGCCTTCTTCCTTTGTTACATCAAGGCCATGGCCTGAATCATAGGCTGATACACTGGGATAAGTTGTTACTGTGAATCATTTCATAAAACAGATTTCTTGTAAAAAAAAAAAATAGAAATTCTTCCAAGTTAATGCTCGTTAATTCACCAGCAGTTCTCAACTATCTTTTGCTCACAGACTCCCCTGAAAATGTAGTGAAAGCTACAGACCCTCTACCCCGTATAAAAGCACACATACATACATACATATACACACACCTCAGGGCACACAGTTTCAGGGAGGTTCATGCACCCCTTGAATCCTATCCAGAAACCCCAAGCTGGGAACCCTTTCTCTAGATGGTCATTGTTTGCGTTTATTTAAATTGAGATAAACTCACAAAATGCCATTGGCACCATTTAGTAAGGGATAAGATAAATAGACTGGGGTAGAACTTAGAAGTCATTCACCTTAAATTTGTACCTTTTACATCTTTAGGCAGACATAAACAATAGTGCTTTTAAAACTCTAGAAAAAATACTTTATAGGAAAACATTAAAGGTATTCTAATAGTTTTACATGGTTACACCTGGTGGAAAAGGAGGGAGCAGGATTGGAGAACATTTCAGGACAGCGGGACAAGGACACAGCACAGGGCTCTCTCAGGGTCTTAGCTGTGGATGTGTGGAGTTGGGAGTCCTAGCTTGCAATGGTAAGACAGCACGGAGGAGACTCTAGTTCCATCACACGGTCCTGCTAGGTCTACTCCAGGGCCTGCCTCTAGAGAAGGGAGCAGATTCCCAGCCTGAAGGTGAAAGTTACGCATCTTAGGATGCTAGAGCCAGCTCTTGAGGATACCTGTCTGAGCTCTGTGCTTCCTGGGGCTTAAAGATAGTATAAAGGAGCTTTGCCATCAGACCACTACAGTGAGTGACCAACCATTCTAGTTTGCCTGGAACTCTCCTGAAAGTCCTGCATCTCAGGACACCCTTCAGTCCTGGGCAAACTGGGACAATTGGTCGCCCTTCTTGAACCCTGGATAGTGACCTTGGGCAAGACGCTTAATCTCTCTGGGCCTCAGTTTGCACTTCTGTAAAATAAGGCTAACACCTTCTTTCAGGGAGATTATGAAGATTAGATTAGGAACAGTGCCTGTAAATACCCAGAATTTGGTAGGCAATCAATAAGCAGAATGGCACTTCTATTGCTGTTGTCGTTGTTGCCTGGAAGGGCTGCTAAATTACATGCAGCTCCCTCCTCCCTGTCTCCCAGGCCTCTAGGGCAAGTTATGAGGCCCCAGATCCATCAGGAGTCAGGAGGACAAGCCCAAGATAAAAATGTGATAGAAGCAAAGCCGTCTTTCAGGCTCCCTTTCTGAAACCTTTTCTTTCCCTCCCACCCCTCTTCTTCGTCAAACTCCCTGTCTTCCACCTCAAGATCTGCCCTCAGCAAAGGAGTTGCTAACAGTCATCTGTACTTTAAGTGATTTAAAAGAAACTCCTGAAAGTGCTGGCATTTTAAATCTCTTGTGCAATAAAAGAAAAGGCTTTGTCTCCTCTTAAAGGAAGTTCACACACCGGAGGGTTAGACCCTTTGATGGCTGTGTCAGTTAGGCTAGGTTCAACTGCCCATAGGAGAAAACGCAGAATCATAGCAGTGTAAGCCAGGTGGAAGGTGATTTCTCTCTCTCTCTCATAAAAGGTCTGGTATGGCAGTGTCGCAACCATCATGGACCAAGGCATCTTCAGGCTTGCTCTCCCTCTGTCCCAGCGCTGGCTTCCCTCCTGAAGGTCACTTCCCGGTCCCAGAAGGCTGCTGGAGCTCCAGTCATTACAGGTTATTTAAGGGCACAAGAAAGAGGAAAGGTAAAGGGCAGAGAGGACATCTGCTCACTGAGTCTGTCCCCTTAAAGCAGCCTGCCCCAAAGCCCCAGGCAACACTTAGGTTTACATCCCATTGGCCAGAGCTTAACCATGTGGTCACTACCAGTTGCAAAAGATACTGGAAAATATGTTCTTCTCTGGGTGGATTGCAGCCTTACATAAAATCAGGGTTCAGATACTGAGGAAGAAAGGGAGAGGGCACCTAGAAAGTGCACCAAATGGAGAGCCTGCACTGGCGAAGGCTTCTGTCGTTGCCCTGGTGGCTGGTTGATCAGAATCACTGTAGCTGCGGGTCTCTCTGCCCCGCTTCTGTCGTTGCCCTGGTGGCTGGTTGATCAGAATCACTGTAGCTGCGGGTCTCTCTGCCCCGCTTCTGGCGGTCAGCCCAAGTTTAAGCACCCCTAAGTGACCAATAAAAGAAAGAATGAAGGGAATTGCACTAATATTGGATGGATTTGGGTTCAATTGCTAATCACTGGGTCTGATTTCCAAGGGATGCTTTGTCTTAAGATTTTAAAAACCTACAGTATAGACTTTTCACGTGTTGGGGCATTTAAGGATTGTTATATTCTCTTAGGATTCTCTTCATAGCTTCCTGGTTGTTTCTCAACTGTGTAATGAAATTAACTTCTGAAAGCAGCCAGGAATTCTTAAGAACAGAGGCTATTTCTTTTCCAACATTTATTGATCGTGACTCATAGAGGAAATATGGAATGACAAACGAACCTTCAGCTCATGACTTAGAAATGGTAATATAGTATTACTAATATGGTGGTGGCGGATTGCTGAGGGAAAAATAAATCTTAGGGGACAATTTCTAGTGCATTCAAGAAGGAATAAATTATCTCAACTTAGTTGCTACGTAGAAACAAGAGGTAGGATTCCTCAGCTAACATTACTAAAACCATCAGGTGGGTACAATGCACACAGTATTGAACCCGATGCCAAATATATTCTCTTGATTCTTTTCCTAGGGACACATGATTCTATCTAACGTTCAAGTTTAACCTCAGAAGTACAGGCAATAAACCAAATCACCCTTTCAGCTAAAAATAACAACTAAAAGTAGGTTCTGGAGTTGGCTGCACAAATATAACAGCTATGGATGCAGGATGAAAGTGCCACTAGTTATGTGACTCTGATTGACTGGAAAGAGAATAGGGAACATTAAGTACCCTAAAGAGCATCTCCATATTTAGGGAAAACATGGAAAACAAAGTAAACCAGGAGATATATTCATTTTAAACTGAAAACCAAGAATGAACAGGCCTTTTCCCAAGGGAGAAAAACAAGATTTGAAATGTACAAACAGTTGCCATTTGCTGACTTATCCTTTGTGGAACCCTCTAGAAGGAGAGGATATAGCTCTAGCAGCAACAGTAGTGACTAGAGTCCATTCGTCCTGATGGAGAAAGAGCACTTAGTGCTGTTTTCTGTATTCAAAGTAGTCATGTCCAATTGTGTCTTTTAGTGAAATGCCTCATTACATGAGGAATATAAATCACTTTTACTTCACAAATAGATTGTATTTCTGCTATTTCACAAATTGCATCATATCAAATGTACCTCAATATTTTTATAACCTGATGCTCTCCACTGTCCTCTTCTGTGATTGTGTCTTAGCGACAGGTCACGGAATCTAAAACACAGTAATAGCATTTGTTTTCATCAGCTCTGAAACAGCTGGTGAAGAGAGCATTAAAGCTACTTGACATCGCTACATTCATAGTATGGTACATGGGGTTGAGCATGGAGCCCTGAGGATAATTCTTTCAAAAGACAATAATAGTAATCATAGCAGCTGTCAAGAGGAGTGCCCTCTTTAAGCCAGACACTTTACGAATAGGTTTACATTAAGATTCTCATTTAATTCTCCCAACAACACTCTAAGAAAGTATTTATATTCCCATTTTCCAGAGGAGGAAAAGTCAGGCTCAAGGTCTTATTGATATCAACTGGTAGTGTCATTATTTAAACCTGGGTCTGTCTGAATCTGAATTCTCATGATTGTCTCCCACATTTGGTTGCTTCATGAAGCTTCAGATTCCTTTCTCCTCTGACATTATTTTAGCATACCTTCGTGGAATAAAAAGAGAAATATTAGGGGTTTTTTTAGATCACATTAATTATTTTAACTTTTCAATGAAACTTAAGCCATATTATTTTGGCCAGAAGTAAGTAGCACATTTTCTGTACATTTTTCTAGTTTATAATTGGACCTGTCTTCTATCCATGTGCTATACCAGGGCTCTCCACAAGTGTTTATAGGTATAATGAGGAAATAACCACAACTAATTCAAAGGGATGGTGTTCTGATACCCACCCATGGTGCACGTGCACGTTTGTGTGTATTTTCTGGGCACACCTTTCTTCGGGAAAGGGGCAGCTACTCTCAGTCAGACAATGGAGCATTTCAACCCACTAACTAAGCATATGACATTGAACAAGTTTAGAAGAGTCTGGGAAAATAGTTTAGATAACGTGGTTCTGATCTTGTAAACACACACACTAACACATGTCTAGTTTGTTTTATAATATATGCATGTAATGATCTGGAAAGAATTATACCAGAATTACAACAATAGTTACTACTGAATGGTAGGATTCCAAGTGATTTTTCTTTTTTCTTTTTGATGTTTTCCAAATTTCCCCCCAAAAAATGTGTATTACTAATATAATGCCCTCCAAAAGTAATATTTTTAATGAGCATGAGAATTCCCAAAGCTTGGAATAAGTGATTTAAGGTGCAGCCGTATATCAGGAGGCCTCTTAGTTTTGTACTCATCTCTTGTTTGTCAACATGGTCATTCATAACAAAGATCTTTGATATCTCTTTGCCACTTTTTCATTAGCTGGAAAGATAAACTGGTCTCAAAAAAATAGCAAAGCCACAGAGTTTACCCTGGGGTTAATCACTATGAATGGTATGATTTAATAGGCAAATATTCTCTTCCCTTTGCATGGCTTTGTGTTCACGTTCCCTTTGTGCAAGGATTGTTTCCAGGGATAAGAAATCATGGCATCATTGTGGTTATCTATTTCCATGGCAACACATGGATTCAGCGAAGAGCCCCTGGTGTCTTTGCTATTTGTTGTGTGCAATTTTTACAGACACATGGTCCTTCTAAGTTAGTGAGGGTAATTCCCTTGAGACTGTCTCATTTGTTGTAAATATTTGAAGCTGAAGTGAGATATAATTTCGGTTCTCAGAATTCACATCAATATCCCTAATTCTGTGAGCAGCAATAAAGAGTACCAGTACTCTGAAAATATCTCATGTTTCATGACAATTCTCTCTTAAAAGTTCACAAAACAAAAATCTTTTGTGGATTACTAGTTAATGCAGAGTGTGACAATGATGGTGTTTCTAGTTAAGGTTCTGTATTTCTTTTCTCTCTTTCTCTCCCTATCTCCCCTCTCTCTCTCACACACACATCCCCTTAGAAAGTAGAATATGAATTTTCCCTAATCTTTACTCAAGTCGGATAGACCAAAATTCTGTACAATATTCTCTTCTTGTGATGTTTCTCCAATAAATGCTTGAAACTGGCAACAAAATTGTATAGAAAGCTAGGAGGCAAAATTCCGATCTCATATTATCACAGTCTGTCATCTTGGGCAATTTCCCTAACCTCTCTGTGCCTCCAATTTCTCATCAGTAAAATAACCTAAGCTAATAAAAGTAAGGAAAACCAGTTTGAAAGAAGAGTGAAAAAACAGAAAACAGAAAAGTAGGATTGCCTTTATCCCCACTCAAACACAAAATCTGTTGTTTTTCCTCCATAAGTGCAGGGTTCATAGAAAGAAAGAATGGAGGAGGTCACCTTGTTGTTAGCCAAGTACACATGTGAATCCCAAAGAATTTTCAGGTTATCAATAACTTCAGGTTCAAGCACTGGATTCCCAGCCCAAAACATCCGTAAAATTGGGAGAGATTCAAGCTGGCTTATCCAATGGTCAATTAAATTTGTACCCACCAAGTCCACCCAGACACTCAGGGACATAGTTCTAGATCTTCAGAATAAAGAACAGCCCTCTCTGGGAAGTATGCTGAGTTTTCAAAAAAAAGTCAATTTTAGGTTATTTAAAGGACTTTTTTTTTTTTTTTTTGGCTGAGGAAGACTGGCCCTGAGCTAACACTCATGCCCATCTTCTTCTATTTTGTATGTTGGATACCTGCCACACCTGGCCCAACAAGCAGTTCACAGGTCCACACCTGGGATCCAAACCGGCAAATCCCAGGACACCAAAGCAGAACATGTGAACTTCACCACTGAGCCACTGGGCCAGCCCCATAAAGGACTTTTTATATGAAATTACCTCCTTGCTCCTTTGCTATGATCATGTCCTTTCTTTCATGAATGATGACGATGGTAGATGATAACTTTTCTCTCTCTCAAATATCATTTGACAAAATGCAAAGTTGGACACTCTATGTTGCTATTCCTCTTTTCTTTTTTTTTTTTTTTGGTAATTTTACTAGTATGTGAAATCCAGAAATCTGCAATCCACCTGTCAAAATGCTTGGAAAGCTACAAAAGTGTAAAAAAACATGAGCTGTCGTTATTTTCTTAATTAAGAACAGAATACTTCCTGAGAAAACCCTTGTTTGAAGGGCAGGAGGTTATGCCCAGTGCCTCAGGCACCCTCAGTTTCCTGGTCATAAAGTAAACCCTGAAGGTGAAATTTACCTCTTTGCTGTACTTTCATTTTCCTTTCACTGGGCTCGGCTTTATCCTACAAGGCGAAGGGGAAAGATTTGTCGCTCAGTTGATTGCCATTGGAGATTCTGTTGTAGGAGCAGAAGACCTGCTGAAAGTGGAAATAAATGTCACCCTTTCTTATACAAACATTTGGAAAGGAAATAAATCCTTTTAAGCAGTGTTGATTTTTTTTTTAAAGCATCCTTTTTAAAGTGACCATTTCAGCTCACGAAAACTTTTCTCTACTTAATTATCTATTTATCCTTTACCACGCAAAGTTCCCAATTGCAATAGTATGCACTAAGTACTTTTGGCCATTTATCTTATCTTGTTAAAATGCTCTATAAAAAAGACAGTTAATAAATAAATTACTTTAGCAGATCAGACATTCCACATAGCTAAAACATTTGGAATTCGAAAGGATGTCACGGAACATCTTGTTGCTTGGAAGAGACTTCTGCAAAGATGGCAAGAATCAGTTTTAACCCTTCTGTAAATAAATAGCACTAAAACCAGGTACATGAACTGAGGAAGGCTTCTGTCTCCATGTGATAAGTATGCCCTGATAGCACATGAGACATTAGAAGTGGAAGGAAATTTAGAAACCATCCAATCGACCTCCTTGTTTAAGAATCTTGGAGAATGAGTGACATAGGTGAAATCATGCAGGCTTATAGCCAGGCGGACAGACCTGCCCCAAGCTTGGCTCTGCCGTTTGCCAGCTGTTCGGCCTTAGGAAGTCAGTCATCACTCACCCCTCAGCTTCCTTATCTGTAAAGGGAGGATAATAATATTCTGAGATATCCTAAGTCACAGAGACCTGGGAAACTAAGTGGCTCTCTCAAAGTTACCAAATAGGTTTAACCTTCAGAGCCCAGATTAGGAAGTAAGTATGGATGCCATTTTCCTGCGCAATTAAAACATAACCAGTTAACAAAGACCTTGTCACTGAAAGGAACTGTCATATGATTACACAGTTGCTTTTCATCTCTGCTGGTCCTTCTTGGGGACAGCATATCACTGGGAAAGGAGATTCCTGGTGAACTTGAAGTCTGCGCTGCGTGTCTTACCCTAAAGTACCAGAAGAGTTTAGCATTTATAACAAATAGCATCTCACCTTCACAGTCGTGAGACAACGTCTTTGACTCCTTCCAATCGGTGACCTATCTTTGAAAGGCAAGTACTCCTAATTAAATGACTCATAATATGAAAACTTCACCTCAAAAAGCCTGGCACTGGAGGTACTCCATGAAGTTCATTTCTCCCCTCCCTTTTTTTCCTTCTTTTTCCTTGAAGATAGCAACAGTAAAGGTAGAATTAAACAGCTTCCAGCCAAAGGGGGAAACATTAGCCTGTCTTTATCAGTCAATGGTTTAAAAAGTCTAAATGGTTTTAAAGTCTGACATTTCAAAAACAAAACCAAGGTTAGAGGTAGCAAAATGTAATTTTTTGGCCTAACAATGTCTTAGGAAGAGTTAAATAAGATGAAGAAGTTCTGTGGCTTGCTAGTCATTGTTTAAGGGAGGAGGACTTTGATAATATTTCTTATGGGCTAAGATATGAGGAAAAACAAGCCATTGGACAATGTTTACAGTGAAAGGAAGAGCCCCTTTATGCACGTCTACCGACACTAGGGCTCGTGTGGTGGAAGTGGCAATGCACCGAGCAGATCCCCTTCAAGCAAGGACTTGCTCCCAGCTGCAGGGAAGATGGTTAGCAGGCAGTCCCCAGCTGCCAGCTCCTTTCAGGGGGCCTCAGCTGCAGAGAACCACTTTACTTGAGGTCACGGCCTTGTTGGGCAGCCCATGCAAGTCACTGAATGGAGGGAAGGGCTGGCAATAAAGCCCCATCCATTTGGCAGGGTATGTGACCACTCTGCTGGACTCCAGAGCTCCCCTCCAGGTTGGCCAAGGCTTTGCCAAGCCTTCATCGCAGTTCCGTTTCTCTCCCTGCTCAATCCTCCTTCAGTTCACAAGTGTTAACCTCTTATAAATATCTTGTACCACAAACTCTGTCTCAGCATCTTCTTCAGAGAACCAAACCTGCAGCAAAGTGTCATGCTTTCCTAAGAAGTATGGGTTAACACTTTGCCTCAGTTTCTCTCAGGCAGTTAACACAGTGCTAAACAGGAGGGTTGTTGTAGGCCAACCAGGCTGATTTCAAACTCCAACTTATATCTCAACCTTTCCTTCCAACCTCAACCTCCGAAATGCCTCCTGTGAGCCTTTCACTCAAGCAGTGTGGGTTTGCTTACTTCCCATCTAGAAAAGCCACTGCTCTGCTGCCTTAGAGAAATGCCCTCTCCGTCCCTTTGCACCCAACCCTGACTAACCCGGGCTAAGCCATTTGTCACAGCACTTATTTGGTGGTGACTTTGGCAGAGATGAATTTCTTTTGCTCTTAAGTGCTGTAAATTTTGCAAACACAGAGTCAAACAACAGGCAATCCCTAGAACGGCTGAGCCTGGGATATTGTGGACTGAGCTCGACAGGATCAGTTTCAGAACAGCAAGGCAACACCAGGCTGCTCTGGGCCTGGAACCTGAGGAGGCTTGGTCTAGCTCTCACAGTTCTCTGCCTTCACAGTTAGTCACTCGTTCAACTAATTTTTATGGAGCACTGTCCTAGGCACTTGGGGTATATTGCTGAATAGAACAATCATGTTCCCTCAGACCTTCCTATCTGGGGTTAGAGATAAAAATCCAACAAACAAGCAGATAAGCATAACTGCCTATTCAGGATACTAACAGAATACCGTGACGGAGAATAAAGAGGAGAAGTGGGAATCTACTTAGACAGCAGGCTCAGGGAAGCCCTTTCCAGAAAAAGACACTGAAGTTGGGCCTGAAAGGTAAGAAGGCAAGAGCCATGGAGAGTCAGGGGAAGTGCATTCCAGGCAGAGGGATGATAACCCAAGCATCCTTTATTCAGTGGTCAACTAAGTTACCTCTGAGTTGAGGACCAAAATATAGGAAGGAAAAAAAAAACCATCTTCTAATCATACAAGAAAATGAAGTGTCATATTGACTTATAAAAAATAGTTTAAAAGGTTTGTTTTTCATGTGTACTTTAGCCTACAACTGATTCTTGTATACGGATGTTTTAATTTTTTTAGTAGTCTCTTGCAGAGTACTGAGCTGAATATATTGCTTCATGGCTCTGTGCTTTTGTACATTTGATATCTCTGCCTACAACTTATTTCTCCACTGTCCACTCAGGACCCTTCCTTGCTTATTCTTCAGGACTCACTTTAAGTACCTTTTCTTTTTTTAATAGCAGTTTTTGAATTGGGATATACTTTACATGACATAAAATTCACCATTTTAAAGTGTGTACTTTAGTGGTTTTTAGTATATTCATTGTTTTGCAACCATCACCACCAATTCCAGAATGTTTTCATCACCCCCTAAAAACTCTAGTACCCGTTAGCAATCAGTCCCAATTCTCCCCCACCCTTATCCTTTGGCAACCATTAATCTACCTTCTATCTCTAGCGATTTGCCTATTCTGGACATTTCATATGATTGAAATCATACAATATGTGACTCATTGTGCCTGGCTTCTTTCATTTAGTATTATGGGTTCAAGGTTCATCCATGTTGTAGCATGGATCAGTACTTTATTCCTCTTTATGGCTAAATAATATTCCAGTGTGTAGATATACCAAATTGTGTCCATCTATTCATCAGCTGATAGACATTCGGGTTGTTTCTACTTTTTGACTATTGTGAGTAGTGCTGCTATGAAGATTTGTGTACAAGTTTTTCTGTGAATACCTGTTTTCACTCTCTCGGGTATATATTTAGGAGTGGAATTGCTAGGTCATATGGTAGTTCTATGTTTAATATTTTGAGGAACTGCCAAAGTGTTTTCTACAGAGCCTGCACCATGCTGCATTCCCACCAGCAATGTATGAATATTTCAATTTCTTGATATCCCTGCCAATTCTTACTATTGTCTTTTTTTTAAGTATTGTCATAGACATCCTAGAGGGTATGAAGTAATATCTCATCATGATTTTGCATTTCCCAAGGAGGACTTAAATTTCCCTAATCACTAATGATATTAAGCATTTTTCATGTATATCTTCTTTGAAGAAATATCAATTCAAGTCCTTTACCTGTTTTTAAATTGGGTTGTTCATCTTTTTGTTGTTGAGTTGTAAGAGTTCTTTATATATTCTGGATGCTAGACCATTATCAGAAGTATGATTTGCAAATATTTTCTCCCACTCTGTAGATGCTTTTTCACTTTCTCTGACACACAAGCATTTTTAATTTTGATGAAGCCCAATTTATATTTTTATTGCTTGTGCTTTGGGTGTTGTATCTAACAAACTATTTCCTAATACCAGGTCCTGCAGATATTCATCTATGTTTCTTCTAAGAGTTTTATAGTTTTAGCTCTTATAATAGGTCTCTGATTCAGTTTGAGTTAGCTTTTGTATATAGCGTGAGAAAGGAGTACCCGTTCACTATTTTGCATATGGATATTCAGTTGTTCCAGATCATTTCTAAAAAAGACTATCCTTTCTCCCATTGAATGTTCTTGGCACTCATTTCAAAAATCAATTGACCATAAATGTATGAGTTTATTTCTGGACTCTCAATTTTCTTCCATTGGTCTATATTTCTATCTAAATGCCAGTACCACATTTTCTTGATTACTGTAGAATTGTAGTAAGTTTTGAAATCGGGAAATACGAGTCCTCCAACTTTGATCTTCTTTTTCAAGATTGTTTTGGCTATTCTGTGTCCTTTGCAGTTGGAGATTTGATAGGGATTGCATTGAATCTGTAGATCAATTCAACAGTATTGCCATATTAACAACAGTGAGTCTTCCAATCCATGAATACAGAGTGTCTTTCCCTTTATTTAGATCTTCTTTAATTTTTTTAAACAATCTTTTATAGCTTTCAAAGTATAAGCCTCGTAGTTTTTTGGTTAAATTTTTTCCTGTTTTTTTTTCTTTTGATGTTATTGTAAGTGGAATTGTTTTCTTGATTTTCAGATTGAGCATCTTCTGTTATGTAAAACTTTCCCTGACCCTCACTTCTCCCAAGGGAGAAATGATAGCTCTCTACCCAGTGTTTTCTCTTCCCACCACAATGTACCAAAAGACCCAAATCGACATAATGTCAGTTTCCTCTACTTGTCAGCAGAGACCATGTTCTGTTCATTCTTTTTTGTCCCTAAGACTTACTTGGGGGCAGTCACACAATAGGAGCCCAGAACTGATAAAGGAGGAAATAATTGCCACCATTGAGGCTTTTAAGTCAGACTGAGCAGATCAGTTAGGAATGCTAGCGAGAGGGAAGAGTGAAGAATGAGGCTGGAGAGGCAGAACCTGGAGCTGGTATTTCACTCTCCACACAAAGGGGAGTGGTGACATGAAGCTGATTCTGCCAGAGTTTGAAGAAGATTGATAGGTGATTTGGACTTGGGGGATGTCATCCTGGAGAGTTCCTACCAGGAACTTGCTGAAGTATGGTTGTGAGGATGTGAGTCTGATGTAGGTTAATATATGTGGAAATGGGAAAGAAGGAAAGGATGTGAGAGGTGTTAGGAATTCAGAATTCTCGGGACTTAGTGTGGCTGGTTGAATTTGAGGAAGAGGAGGAAATTAAGAGTGATAATATTTCAGTTCTGACAGGCCAAGAGCATGGACAGATATAGTAAAGTCTAGGGATAAAGCTAGGAATAGAAATTTGATATCTTCTTGGTAATCTTAGCAAAAGGCTCAACTTCACTCAGAAACACACTCTTCACTGCTCATTCTGGTAGACAGCATCTCAAGTCTTCCCTTTATTAAAATCTATTCCTCTCCTTTTAATCACAGCCAGTGCATATATCTTCTCTGACTTTCCAACCAATTAGAACAAGTCATGAATCATTCTAATTCCCATGAACAGTTTTGTAAATGGAGAGAAATTATTTCTTTATTTCCTTAATATGTTTCTGAATTCATTCTAGGCTGGTAAGATAAGCTCCTTGAGAAAAATCAAATTTTATACTGTGTATACCATAGTTGTGTTGACTGACTACATAATGTACTTACTAATCTTCTATAAGGACACAAAGTAATGTTTTGATTTCATAAGAATGTGCAAAATTCTTTAGCAGAGTGTGCATATTCTATTTTGCCCTTTACTGTGCTTTTAAATTAGTTTAACCCTTATCATAGGGATCAGAAAGAGCAGAAGGGGTTCAACTCCTCGTTCTTTTATTCATTGACCTGTGCATATCGTCTATATTCATTAAATTCAGTTTTTACAATGCAGGGTTGTTGTGAAGATTATGCGAAATTATGTATATAAAGTTCCCAGCAAATAGATGCTCCATGTATGTTAGTTCTTTTCCTTTTCCTTCTTTTCCGATATATGACAGGCTTTCCACACTTAAGTTTCAGATAAAATGAATCAAGCAGGATGGACTCTTATCTTGAAATAGGAGACCAGAGGACTGGGATTGGAGAGGACAGGAGCAGCCTCATTTCCTGAGTGTCAAGAGCATTTCTGTTCTGAATCCCATCAGTGAAAAGCATCAGATAGTGCTCCCTCTGAAATGAGATATATTGTGTCCAACATAGTTTGCATTTTTGACCAATTTATAATATATTTTATCAGGATTATAATTTTTTAGTCTTTTTGAGCTTTTAGGCTCATTAAATCTCAAGGTGAAAATAAGTCTACAAAACTATTTGTGAGTAAAAGCATCAATATTTGCATTCTGACTGTTCAGCAATTTATGGGATTCAGAAAAGCGTTGGGCAAGGTTTCTTTACTTAATGAACTCACAATCCAGTTGGAAAGATAGATATTGTATAATGCCAAAGAATCTCAGTATAATTCAGCACTGAACTTTTTGATTCACACTTTAAGTATCATAAAAATTGTGAGAAGAGGATGATCTTCAGAGGCTTTATGGCTAGAGTGAGACCTTGAACACCGAGTAGAATATGACACATTAGGTGGGTGAACTTCCTAAGAGAAACAGCGTCCCGGGCACGGAAGGGCCATGTGAGAAGAGACATTGTATCTGGAAATGGGCCTTGACATTCAACAGGGTAAGGAGAGTTAAAACTAGACAGCCACATGCAAAAGAATGAAAGTAGACCATTATCTTACACCATATAAAAAATTAACTCAAAATGATTAAAGACTTGAATGTAAGACTTGAAACCATAAAACTCTCAAAAGAAAATACAGGCAGTACACTCTTTGACATTGGTCTTAGCAGCATCTTTTCGAATACTGTCTACTCAGGCAAAGGAAACAAAAGAAAAAATAAACAAATGGGACTAAAACAGATTAAAAATGTTCTGCAAACCAAAGGAGATCATCACCAGAACAAAATGACAACCCACCAACTGGGAGAAAGTATTTGCAAATCATATGTCTGACAAGGGGTTAACTTCCAAATCATGTAAATAACTCATACAACCCAACAACAAAAAAATGAACAACTTGATCAAAAAATGGGCTGAGGACATATATATATATCTACACACCCACACAATGGAATACTACTCAAAAAGAAGACAAGGTCGTGCCATTTGTGACAACATGGATGGATCTTGAGGGTATTATGCTAAACAAAATAAGTCAGACAGAGAAAGGCAAATGATCTCACTCATATGTGGAAGATAAACAAACACACAGATAAGGAGAACAGATTAGTGGTCACCAGAGGAAAAGAGGATTTCGAGGGGGCAAAAGCAGTAAAAGGGCACAAGTGTATGGTGACGGATAAAACTAGACTATTGGTGGTGAACGTGGTGAAATCTATACAGAAACTGAAATAGAATAATATACACCTGAAATTTACACCATGTTAAAAGCCAGTGTGACCTAAATTAAAAAATTAAGAAAGAAAGAAATAATAAAAATGAAAAAGAACTACAGGAAAAAAAAACTTCTTGACCTGAGAGAAGCATTTGTATTGGGCCATTAGATGGAAATAATAGGAGGTGGAAGCAAATTTTTGCTGTTCTCTTTTCTTCCAAATCCAAACTATCCTTTCTTCTTTTTTTTGAGGGGGAGAGTTGAGAAAACCTGGAAGAAACAAATGTTGCTATGCACACATTGAAGGAAAACCTGGATACAATCACTGTGAGTTGCTTGGGAATTGGAGACTATGGAATCAAGAGGTTGGACAGGATCTTGAATGGCTTGACTCCCTCTCTCTAAGCTAAGGTAGGATAAGCTACAAGCCATCCTAGACTGATTCAAAGCTATACTTTAAAGTTAGTTGATATTGAGACTGTAATCTCCTTGGTAATTTTCCAGTTCTAAAGCAACGTTCACGTCAGAAAATCTTTCCTATAGTGTACTGAAGTATCTCTCATTGTGAGCTAAGCCCCATGAATTTGTTTCTGTCTTAGAAATTAGAAACAGACGCTCACCATCCATTCCACTAGCTACTCCAAGACTGGGCTACGGCCATTCAGTTGCCTCTTTCCAATATTCAATGACCCTTATCTCTGCTTAGTTAGAAAATTGCTTCTGCTTCAGGTTATTTTAAAGATTCTTCAATTTGGCTCTTAAAAATAATGTTAGATGGCTTAATTCCCTCTACTTTTTCCTATCATCAATTCCGCCTCCCTACCACTTCTTAAAACCCTGGTTTCTCTCAATAGCTAATGTTTAATCTTGGAAATGTCAATTTCCATTTGGTCCAGGAACACAGCCATGTGAAAGCAGCAGGAATTTGCGAGTTCAACAGGCTTAGATTCCAAACTTGATTTCTCTGTGACTCAAGTTTTGTTATCTACACAAAGATAATAACAACAGTACCAACCTCATTTCTACTTGAATTCTTAAGCTTCAAGAAATTGAGATTTTTTAAATTTTTATCAAAGCCTATGATTAAAACGACCACCAAAATTGAGATGAGTAAAGATTATCTCTTGACCAATGAGGTGCATTTTAAATTATTTACTTTTTAAATATGCAATATATTTACATATTTTAGATTCAAAAAAGGTCAAAAGACACACAGTAAAAGCTCTTCCTCCCACCTGTCCTCCAGCCTCCCTGGAGGCTTTGATACATATTCAAGCACACATATATACATCTTTTTTGTTTTTCTCCCCTTTTAGCCAATACCAGCATTTTTCTTCATATTGCTCTACACTTTGCTTTTTACTGAATATAACTTGGAGAACATTCCATTGTGATACAGAAAGAGGTTCCTCATTCATTTTATGATTGTATGTACCATAATTTGTTTAATGAATGCCCTGTTAATAGAAATTGATTGTTTCCAAAATGTTCTTATTAAACCAATACTTCAATTAAAAACAATGGCCTTTCTCATAGACTCTTTTGTATATGTGCAAATATGTCTGTTACATACATTTCTCAAAGTTATTGCTGGGTCAAAGGGTAGTTACATTTATAATTTTGATAGATGTTGATAATTATTTGATTCCCTGTTTCTCTGCATCTTCACCAATACAATTCATTATCAAACTTTTTGAGCTTTGCCAGCTCTGAGAGGTAGAAAATGGTAACGAGGTGTAATTTTAACTTGTATTTCTCTTATTATGAGTGAAAATGAGCTTCTTTTCATATTTTAAGAGGTGTTCAGATGATGTTTTTATAAACTTTCAATTAATGAGACTCAAAATGTAAAATCGTGAAAAAACAGGACTTAATCACAATTTAATGAAGTAAATAAATGACCTTTCTCCTCAGTATAAAGATAAGCATCTTTCTCTATGCAAATGACGCAGTGTTTATAGGAGTGAACACAGAGTAATCTTAAAAAGAAGCTGAATGTTTGGTCTTAGGTCAGCCCAACATCAGTTGTACCAAGGCTAATATCTTAGTTTATTGCCGTTTACTGTGTGCCAGGTGGAGGCCTAAACACTTTACATTTCTTTTCTTAGTTAATTTCTGTAGCAACCATATAAGGTAAATTCAATTTCACAACGAGAAACTAAGGCACAGGGAGGCCAGGGAGCTTACCCAGGTCTACTCTGCTAGTACACTCATACAGCTGCTCAAAGATTGTTAACTCTAAGCGCCCTATATAACCACAAACTTATATTATCTTTCTGGTATGTGACTTTCCAACATTCCAGTGTTCCATTTGAAATAATACCAGCCCATGAGTAAATGAAGGCAGCTTCTTGGGACAAATGTTGCAAATAAGTTCCCCTGGTGAACTGTTGTAGGATTAGTAACCAAAGGAATTTCAGGACCATAAAGTAACATTTAAAGAGACGAAGACTGGCCTGGTTTAATGAACCTTTGAGAGTTAGGGTCAAGATATCTCCCCCAAAGAATGACATAAAAATAAACTCAATAAAAGTAGAAGAGCTTATTTTCTCATCTAAACACAAATTTTTATTTTTTTTTATTAATACCTAGTTGATATTCTTTGTGATAAAACAATCTTACCATATAAATAAATTTTATGATTTAAGCAAACTGTGGTAATGTAAGAAGCATACAATATTTTGTCTACCTAAGTAAATTTAAAGATTAAATGTTGGCCTTATATATAGGGTTCATAGTGTGAGGATAAGTGTTGGCTGGGCCTTAGAGAAAAATGACTGGACCCCTGGGTCACCACTATCTTTTATAAAGCCTTAATGCAAATTTTAGAAAGAGTTCCCCCTAGGTGGACCAACTTTCTCTCTGAGTGGATGAAGTCTCAGGCAGAGCACAAGGCTTGGCAATGGGGAGGTAGGGCCCCTTATCTGGGTGTCTTTATGCACTGTACAAGATGCACAGCGGCAAGCAATGGCTTACTGGACCCTTCACCTCAACTGCTTCATTTCCTTTGGAAAAGTCTTTGGCGTCTTTCAGAGGACCCCTGAAACCTCCACAAATACCTTGGGAATTTTGTGCCAGAGAGTACCAGATTGGGGTTACATAAAGCAGCTGAAGTTTTCTCTTTTCTTTATCTTCTGATCAGGGGGCTCAAACCACTCTGTTCTGGTCCACGTAGTAAGAACACAATAAGCAGCCCAACTCTTCCATGCCCCTGACCACAGAGTGAATATACTCAGGCCATTATCAACCCTAAGGAAATGTTCACCTTCTGTGGGCCTCTTGAGTTCACAGGTCTTATTTTATATCAGCTCCACCTAATTCCGAGGGTTTCTTCCTAAATGAAGGATACGTATGTTGCACACAAACCTGTTACCACTGCAGAATTTCTCTACCCCTTCTCAGTTTCATTTCCTTCTCTCTATTACAGCACCTAGGGAGATTATTACCGAAAAGAAACAGGCTGCCACTGAGGACTTCACCTCTTCTCTAGACACACTGAGCCTTGGAGCTGGCCCCTGTTGTCTTCTTGTGAGCTTTTTCATCTTTTCGTTTTCAATCCATGTCTTGACTCTTGGTTCTCCTCCACGTCCAGCATCAATAGATCATACACCAGCATCATACAATTCCTATTTCTGGACCCATTTATCCTCTTCATCTGGGAAAGATGAAATCACTCTGTCAATGAGGGTGTACCAAAAAAAGGGAAGGATTTACCAGGAAGCTCATGAAGCTTAAGCGGCAGGAACCCACACTTGTAATCAGGGTGGTTAAGCACTGGGATCAATCCTGAAAATTACGGAGCCCTCTTCTGTGATCTACGGAACAGAAATGTAAAGTCTCACCCAAACACTCATCTGTATTTTTAAGGACATATAAAACTATGTTTGAGAAAAAAAATAAGCTGACTTTATTCTTAGAGTTTCCTCTGTAGTCCACCTCTTCGAGTTAGTGGATTGTCCTCACCTGTAGGCAAGCATGTACTATCAGGAGCCAAAATTCTTAAAGAAAAACCCTATCCTTGCCGCCTGACATTTGGGTATCTATAGCTTGGGGATTCTTTCTGGTCAACAAAGCGGGGTAGTTGCCCACACAGCATTCTCTAGAGAGATTAGTCTTGATTCATCTCCTATTAATAGAGATGAGGGCAGCCTGACATTTAGACAACTTAAAGGGCCTAAGTTCTATTGTTATAGGAAGTTAGATCACCAGACAGAAATGTGTTAGAAGTATTTTAGCTTCACTTAAATGTACCAGAATTTTTTTCTACGCCCTTGGCTTTTATCAAGATTCGGCTTAAGCACTAGTTATGGAATCATTTCTAAATCTTCTGCATAAGCACTGATGACTACATTGCTCCTTTGATACTTAGATGAATATACAGAGAGAGATACATATATGGAGAGAGCTACATGTAGAGAGAAAAACATACATAAAGAGATATCTGTATTGATGTACATATATACACATCCATAGAGAGAGAGGAGGAAAGAGAGACAGAACAAAAATATTAACAGTGATTAATATAGAATTATGGAATATTCTTTAAACTTACCTCTATTTTCCAAATATTCAATGAGAAAACTATATTGTTTTCGTAATCAGAGAAAATTTTTTTAAAAAATTAGTTAACTTTGGAAAGCAGTGTCTTGACTAGAGACTGTAAGACTAAAGACAAAGGGAACTTCACATAAATACTGTACTATAGTTGATAAAGTTGTTTTTCATGGGGGTACAGATTAAGAATTCTGAAACTATTGTACATGTAAGCTGGGACTGAACAAATAAGTAAATAGTGGCAGATGATAGGATCCTGTTTTCTCACTTTTGGAATAGAAAGCTACAAATAAACAAGGAAGAAGGTTGGAATGAAGCTTTTGGTATAGATTAACGAGGCACTGACACCCCAGTAACGATGATCACACCCAGCACCCAGATCTTGGTTTCTAATACCACTTTCCAATAAAAGGAATCAGGACTCCTTGAAGAAATGGCTAACTCTAGTGCTGCAGCAGGGAATGAGTAAGATGAGCCTGAAGCATCTTATAGTGCCAGAAAGTAAAGGATTGTTCAAAAACTAAATAATAGAGGGGGCCGGCCCGGTGGCCAAGTGGTTGAGTTTGCGTGCTTTGCTTGGGCAGCCCAGGATTTCACCGGTTCGGATCCTGGGTGCAGACCTAGCCCAATCATCAAGCCATGCTGAGGTAGTGTCTCACATGCCGCAACTAAAAGGACCCACAACTAAAATATACAACTATGTACCGGGGGGCTTTGGGGAGAAGAAGGAAAAATTTTAAAAAAATAAAAATCTTAAGAAGAAAATTCAAAGATCAAAAATAAATTAACCAAACTGTCAGCTCAAAAGCTATACAGAAAACGGCAAAGTAAACCAAAAGGAAGCAAAAGAAAAAGAAAATTTTTTTAAATTAAAAAAAAAACTAAATGATGGGGGCACGTCGAAAGGAAACAGGTGCTGACCTGAAAGAGCTCCCAATGGCCAAAGCTGGAACAATTCAAGGAACAAAGTAAATAATGTAGTATTAGATATAACCAAGTATAAAATAAATGGCCATGAGTCCATACTGATATAAATAAATGATTGTATAAATAAATAACTGAGGAGAAGAGACAAATATCCCATATGGAAGAACTCCAACTAATTTATGCACATACTCCCTCCTCAAGGAGGTGGAGCTTAACTTTCCACCCCTTGAGTGTGGGCTGTGCTTAGGTGATTTGCTTCCAAAGAGTACAGAAAAGTGTAAAAAAGGAACTTTACAGTGGAGGAGTCTGACAAGCACAACAGCCAAGTGATCAAGATTAACATCATCAGTGATAAATCATGTCCATAGCACGTTCCCTTGATATGATGTTACAATAATGACCCTTCATTTCTATGGCTCTTCTTCCCCAAAATTCATAACCCCAGACTAGAAAAAGATCATCAGACAAACCCAAAGTGAGGAATATTCTTCAAATACTTGAGCAATATTCCTCAAAAGTGTCAAGGTCATCAAAAAGAAGGAACTTCTGAGAAGCTGTCACAACACAGAGGAGCCTAATGAGCCAAGTTCATTACATGTAATGTGGTGTCCTGCATGGGATTCTGGCGTAGAAAAAGGACATCAGGGAAAACGCGAGGAAATTTGCACAACGTATGGAGTTTAGTTAATAGTGACATACCGATGTTGGTTCACTAGATGTGACAAATGTACCATAGGAATGTGCAATGTTAACAATAGGGGAAACTGGATGCAGCCTGTCTGGGGACTGTCTATACTGTCCTTGCAACTTTTCTGTAAATCTGAAATTATTCTAAAATTTAAAAAAATATTTTAAAAGAATTAGGTTTAGATTTTTATACAAATATATACCTGAATCAGAATTCCTATAAAGATGTAAAACCAGAGCCAAGTAAAGACCAAGCTGTTTTTTTGCTGAAGGCCACCATACTTTGGCACTACAGCAGACTGGGCAAAGTATAAGAACGTTAGATCCCCACGGCTGTGTTCAAATCCCAACTCTGACACTTACTGACTATATAACCTTGAGCAAGTTATTTATTCTCTCTGAACCTCATTTCACTTATCTATTACTTGTAGATAATAAAACTGAATACCTACTTCCTACGGTTATTCTGAAGATTTAATGAGGTGATGATTAATGCATTTAGCACAGTGTTTTGTGTACTATAATTGTGCAATAAATGCTACTTGCAATTATTATATTGCATTTATTATTATTATTATTAATATAGCTGAGCAGTACTCTAGGAAAGCCCTGATCTAGACCCACATATCTGACCCAGCTGACACCCAGAATTCACCTAGGTGTGTTCATCCCTGGGACTGGGTGGTTTTCCATTTCCTCAGGAAACTTGATTGAGATATTTGTTTCATTTGTGTTTGTGCTGATAGAATGGCTGGTTATTTGAAACAACTCCAACATTTGCTAGGCAACAAAAAAAAACAAGTTTGGGATGACGTGTTCATGGTAATGAATACACCAAACCCAAAGTCTGTAGTGTTCCCATCCTAGGATAGTGACGTGTTCATTATGGCCCCTCACACCTGGAGGCAACACAGGAAACTGAGTCACACAAGTAAATATTCTGGCTGGCAAGTATATCTCTGGAAATCAAGTTATATTCTTGAAAGCTGGCTATTTTCCTCTAACTTCCATTCTTTTCCCACTCACAAGCACCATTTTATTGAGTTAATTTTCTATACAGAAATATTAGCAGCCCAATTCTCTCCACGGCAAACAGCTTGCTTCAAATGCTTGACAAAGCCAGAGTAATTCTTTAATGGCTGTTTCCATCTGGAACTTACCAAGACAAAGAGATTCATAGGAATTAACTTTTAGTTATAAGAGTTACTGCATTCTTGTGCTATAGAAGTTTTCAAATTAATTATCTTATCCTTTCTATGTATATCTTAACCCACCCCTCTCACTCAAAAAATAGTCACCTCAATTTTCCTTAGGCCTTGTCCTCATTTCTTCTCTCAGCATGTCTTTTACCCATTAATAACTGTTTCTTGTAGCATATCTAGAAGGTAGTTACACTGGGCTGATATGCTGAGCAAACCATATTTCCTCACTATACAGAAAAAGAAACCACAATTGGTCATCAACGTGACTCACTCAGCCTTCTATCACCACACCCAAACCGCACGAACTGCAAATCCTTTGGTTAGATTTAACCAAGAAAATAAAGCCATCACACAGAGCAAGATTTTGTGTATCAACACATGCTTAATATCACCTCTCCTTTGTGTTTATGGTAGTCTTGCTCCTTCTTGCTGCAGATCACTTCACTTTACATAGTTAATTGTGTTAGATTTATTTTGTTGTTTTTCCCTACACTTCTATTGTTTTAGGCTCAGATTGTCATGTGAGCACAGTGTGCCATTTCCAAGAGGCTCTTCAATGGCCTGTGAGTTCATCATATGTCCAGATTTCCCTTTGTTGAGAAAAAGTCTCTCTTTGGTTATAATACTCAAAGTCATTTTCGGCTCTTGCAAAATCTTAATTTTTTTAACCGATACATAAGAGATCCACAAATTTCTGGAGAGGAGAGAGTTGAGAGCATGCACCAGGGACTATTTGGAGCATCTTCCCAGACCGTTCCAGTTCCTCCTTCGCTGGAGTAGCGTCCCGTAGCCTATTAGGGCCTCATCACTCTACTCCCTTCCTCGCAACCTAAAGTTGATTGGACCAGGGGTAGACCTGACTTGCACTGACCCAAACAGATTTGCTTTCCTCACTGGGAGGTGGGAACTGGAGAAGGAAAGTAAGAAGGGGACAGAGACAGAAACTTTCTAAGTGGCAAGAACTATGACGTGAAGCATGTAGACCTGGGATTCAATGTGGGAACTGACAATCCCACAAGCCAGCCTGCAGAGAGAGGGCATTGCAGGCCTGCAAGGGAAGCAGAGATAAGAGATGGAGATAGAGGAAGACAAGCTTCCTTCCAGCCTTCCAGCTACGAGTTCCAATCTCAAGTGAGGCCCGGTTGCATTCCAAGTCTTTAGTTCTAAGAGGCCCCTTATCTCCTTGGAACTAATCTGCCCTCCTTTTTGTTTTAACTAGTACAGTTGGCTTTTTCTGTTGCTAACAATAAGAGTCTGAAAAAATTCAGAGCATAACTAGAAAATCCCTCCTGTCGCTACTGTACATCACATTCATAATTCCCTTTATAGGGAAAGGCATCCTATTTGGCTGTGGGCTACCATTCAAACCCATTCCTCCCTGTTTGGTTCTCATAGAAGATAAAGAAAAGTTATCAACTTTCCCTTTGCCTGTCATCCTTCTTCTAACCTTACTCACCCTTCTCCACAGGAAACCAGTTGTCTCCCCACTGGGAGTTCTCCCCACTGGGCCATGCTCCAGCCATACTCCTTTCCCCTTCCCTGAAGGTTTCCACATTGTTGTTCTCCCTGGAGAGTCTCCTGCCCTGGGGATCTGAATCCTGCATATTCTTCAGGGCCCAGCATAAACCCACTCACCATGAGGCCTGGCCAATCACTCTGCCCCATATCTTCCTCTTCCTTTTATGATCTCCTTGAAATGTTTCTACTATCTATTTATTGACACTGAAAAACATTCAGGATCCTATGTTAGGTGAAGAATGCATTTACAAAATACCATGTACATTTACAGAGATACAGATAAAGATAAAGCTATATATCAATAAATTAGCTGTGTTAGGGTTTGGGGGTAACTTTCTTTCAGTTTTATATTTTATATTTCTTCCAGTTTATATTTTATTAATTATTCTACCATGAACACATAATATACAATAAAAATAATAAAAAGAAAAGGCTGAGCTCCTTGATCTGGCTTTTAAAGACTGCTATAAATTGAGTTCTTCCAAAATTCAGCACAAACCTACATGGTCTTGAATCGTTCTCTTCTCCTTTATTCAGGTCAGCTTCCAGTTCCACATGTCTTACAATATACTTGAAGATTCAGATCAGACTTGCTTGCTTTTTCTTACTCTTCATCTTTCTGTTCCCCTAATTCTGATTTACCAGCAAGTTATTAGTTGATTAACTTATCCTTGATAACGTCTGAGTAAAGCCAAGTAAAATCTTATACTATGTATAAGTGTGTGTGCTCCTTCTGAAAGATGTACCAGTCAGCCTTTCATTGTTGGAGTCCCTGTGACCACCATTTCTGTCAACAGCTTCTGTTTTCCCAGAAACTTCAAATATCACATCTTATATTTTCCATCGCATCATTTTAATATAGGAAAGATAATCATATGCCCAAATAATGCATGTCAAAAGTAGACAGTAAAACAAACAAGTGGTGTATAACTCATTCCCCGAGTGGGCTTGGCCAAATGCTCTGTGTCAGGAGGCTCTATGACACATGGCATTTAAGTGGAGGCTTCACAGAGGAGACACCTAAACATATGTTTTCCTCCTTGTAGGTGTGCCATGAGCTGATTGTATCTGTAGCTAATTTTTAATTAGGTACTGTGAATTACTTAGTTCACTTTTCTGCTTTATGTCCCTCTTGTAGGGTTTTAATTGAGCCCTATTTAATGCTGTAGCTAAAATGACATTAAACCAATTATCTTTGTTAAAAGTATCCCTGTGACCCACTTGCATTAATCAGGTGTCTTCTCAGGACCATCCCTGACAGTGGTCATCTGAGCTCTGCCCAGGTGACTACTGCTGGTAGTATTCTGTACTGGCGCAGGGCATAGGCTTTGGACTCAGTTAAATATAGGTCTGAATAACAGTCTGGTACTTAGCTGAGAGCTCTTAGGCCATTTGCTGAATCTCTCTGAGACTCAGAATCTTTAACAGTAAAATGAGCCTACTAATCCATAGCATGCAGGGCTGTTATTTTTTTAAACGTGTCACCGGGAACTTCTGATCTAATGCGCAGATTGAACACCTGTCTTTATCCCTTCTCTCTCCGGAAACTCCACTAAAAAGAGAGTAAATGTATTTAAAGCAAAAAGGAAACTTATAAACCCACAAAGATAAAGAGAATAGAAGAGGAGACAATTACAGACATGAGATACCAACACATTCCTGGAAAACGGAAAGTGTGAGTGGAGTCATGGCAGCTGACTTTTACGGGATGGAGAATGCAACAAGCTGAGAGCCTGGAGGAAGGCTCCTGACAGAAGTGAGCCAGGCGGAAGGCCAGTTTGAACGTCCAGGATTTTGAGGTGGGGCATGGGCTGAACAGAAGGAGATGGGTGAAAATCTATAGAGGGCAGTTACGACCTCAGGCCCTTTCTTCCATCCCACCCAGCAAGGTAACTACCCCTTTCCAACCTCAAATGAGATGGGAGACTCACAAAGAAAGGGATGGTGGAGAGAGGAGAAGAAAATTAGAGGATCAATTCAGGACACACAACAGAGGGAAGGCTATAATCAAATAATGACATTTAAAAAAATCCATGAGAACTAGCCAATAGTAGTTCTCACACACATACACACACACACAGTCCCCTAGGCGTATCATTGGTGCCCTGTCCCAAGTCCAAATGTCTCAGAGGCCTAAGGGGCGTCCTCTGCAGAACGTTGCAGAGAAGCCCAAGTTCTCATCCCAGTAGAGGAACATCACAAGTTACCCTTCCCCTTCCTGACTACGCGGGGCTTTCTTGTAGAAGAGCTCAGGCCCAGAAAATTTTTGTCTGATTTAGATAGTTGGGATGAAGAGGACTGAATCAATAGCATTATTTCCATAAAGCCACATTTATTTATAGTCCTAGTTGGGTGTACGTTTATTCGTTCAAAAAAATTTTCAGAATATTCTTGGAACGAGATTGTCTACTTACATTGTCATCCAAGCTCAGTTGTGAGAGACACAGCAGAAAGAAGAATTGCAATACATCAGTCAAATGAATACTTCAATGTTACAATCAAAAAATAAATTTCCAAACACAACTCTAAATATTTACTTTGCTCTAGTCTCTTGAAAAAAAAATCTCTCTCAAAGCTTCTCTATCTCTATCTTTAAAAGTATGGTATACATTTACGAAGCAGTAAAGACTCTTTTGCGTAGTTTTTTCTTCCTTTCCCCCACCCATCCTTCAATAAATGCACACATATACTAGCACACACACACACACACAGATGACGATTATGTAGACAAATTGTGTATATAGAAAGTGTATCTTAGGCTGATGGTTAGAGAAAGTGCAGAAGAGAACTTTGCAAATTGCATGAAATAATTCTGCAAAGTTTTAGAGGAGGAAGCATGTTAGACAAGAATTATCTGATAATTAATTTCAAATTCCAAGTCACAATTTATGATTTCTAGATGCAAAGAAAGAATATTAATATATTTACTTCAAGAAGCAGCATGTTAGTCAGGACAAGATAGAGTTACTGTAGTAACCAACAAACCTGAACGTCAGTGGCCGATCACTTAAAAGTACATTTCTTTCTCATGCAACGTCCACTGCAGGTCAAGTGGCTCCCCAAGGCAGCTTGCTTCCAGTGATCCATGCTATTTTCATCTTGTAATGTCATCATCTCAACCTGAGGCCTACAGCAGGGGAAAGGAAAGTTCATAACCACTCATGCTTCAACCTAGAAGTGACCCATATCACTTGCACTTTCAGCCCATTGGCCAGAACTATTCACAAGGCCAATCTAATTACAAGGGACTCTGGGAATGAGGAGGAGTACGTGGATATTTGGTGAGCATTAAATGTCTCTTCCACAGGCTGAAAGCACGGATACAAAACCTGGCTCTGCCACTTACTGTGTAATCTGTTTAACCTCTCCATAACTCAGTTTCTTCAACTATAAGATTAGGATGGTAATAGCATCTAACTTATGATGTTGTTATAAGGATTATATGAGAATATTCAAGCAAAGTGTCTACAGCAGTGTCTGTCACAGAGAAAGTTCTCAGCAGCTGTTAGCTATTGTATCACCATCATTATTACTTAATTTGCGATGCCTACCAGGATTTGGCTAACCTTCCTTACCTCAAATGACTTGAAGTTTAGGTGCAATGCTAGAGAAACGCATCACATTTGAATAACATTTTACAGTTTGAACACTCACAATAAATCTGTGAAGCATGTAGGATGAACATAATTCCCATTTCACTGCTCAGGAAACAGCTCAGAAACTGCTCAGTTGGGTTAAGGTCACATTGTTAGTCCTGGGAAGAAGACCAAAACCAGGTCCCAGGCCTCTTTGGACAGACTTCTCCACTGGCCTAGACCGACTGATCAAGGTAGAAACCAAGGTGGCAGAAACGGCTTGATCTGGGCCACAGAGCAGAGGAATGAAGGAGAAAGAGAGAAATCTGGCCCCTTGGTTTCAAATATTTAAGAGAAGTGTAAACAATGGATCCTGGGAGAGGCTACAGTCCCAATTCCAAGTACCAGTGGACTTTCATGGGAGAAGAAACTTTAACCATACCTATTGAAACGCAATGTCGGCTATGTCAGCCACTAAGGTCAGGAATACATAGCGACAAAAACACAGTAATGTAGCGTCCCTGTCAGAAACCAAGGGCTGCAGTGGGAGTCTGAGGCTCACTGACATACAAAAATAAAAAGGTTTTAAAAACAATTCAAGCAGCAAAAGGCTGAACTTTCTATTAGCTTTAAATCCTTTTAGCAATTGTATGAGATTAAACTATATGAAATTACCATCTCTGCAGGTCAAAAATTTTTAATATAGGCAATTTTAGATGGTTCAATCTAATATAATTGGACTGGAGAGGTTTTTTTCCCTATGATTGCCTCTACTCTTCTAGCATAGTCATGCATGTACAGAGCCACAAACTACTCCTGCAACAAGAATATGAACAGTGCACCTACTGTGTGCTGACGCTCTTCTAGGCCCTGGGATAGATCAGTGAGCAAGAGAGGAGTCACTGCTCCATTAGTCAGACTTTGCTGAACAGGCCGTCCACTGAGTACGAGTCCCAGAGGCTGGGCTTCAGAGTCAGTCCAACCTGTGATGACTTCCTGGCTCTGTGTGACCATGAATGAGCGTGTAGGGGGTGTGTGTGTGTGTGTGTTCTTTCCTAGGCTCACAGTACAGAGGTATAGAATAAGTTTTCTATAAATTGTAACTATTACATTTATTAACACTTATGGAAGGAACCCTCCCTTCAAAGATTTTACCATTTAAAGAAAAATAATATACAAATATACTAATTTAAGTGCTGAAACTTCAAAACACAGAGAGAAATAAACAGGTTTGTGAAGTCAGGAGTGTAAACTTGACACTGTAGAGCTCTCATGGATGTGGCTGGGTGACCCTATTCCGAAAGGGTTAGACTAGAAAGACCAACGAGGAAGTGAATCTTCAGACAAGTTCTGAGAGTGAGTTTTGAAAGAGGGGAAAAAACAACCTGAGTAAAAAGATCCAAAGCCTTGTGGGAAATATGACCTATAAGGTAGGTCAGTCAACACAGAGAGAAGTAATGTTAGAGCCTTTCTTCCTAGGAATGTTGTGGAAACACAACCTAATTTGAGAAGGTAGTTACTCTTTCCAGACTAAATGCCAAACTCAAATTCCTCACATAGGAAAAAACCGGAGAAGGTCCGAGCTTATTTTGAACTGGGGTCTTCCACACTTGCATCCAATTATTCTCCATCTTGGGTGTATTAGTTAGCTAGGGCCGCCCTAATAACAGCTAGGGCTGGCTCAGAACAAGAGAAATTTATTCTGTTGTCGCTCTGGAGGCTAGAAGTCCAAAAGCAGGATGTCAGCAGGGCCATGCTCCTGAAGGTGCTGGGGGAGGATTGTTCCAGGTCTCTCTGCCAGCTTCTGGAAGGGCCTCGGCTATGGCAGCATAACTCCAATCTGCATATGGCGTTCTCCCTGCGTGCACATCTATGTCCCAGTTTCTCCTTTTTATGACACCCATCGTTCTGGATTATGGCCCACCCTAATGACTTCATTTTAACTTGATTATCTCTGTAAAATCCTGTCTCCAAATAAAGGTGCATTCTGAGCAATGGGGTTAAGACTACAACATATCTTTTTTGGAGGGACACAATTCAACCCATAACACTGAAAAAAAGAAAACTGATCTAATCATAAAAAGTGATATTGGCTACAATAAACAAAGTGATACCTCTTGGGAAATAATCCAAAATTCATGTAAGTAAAAATCTAATAAAGCAAAACAGTTTTACAAAGCAAAGAAGCTTTCTTTTGCAAGAAGGCTGTTTTCTCCACAGAACTACGCATGTCAATTTGAAACACAAGTCACTCTCAGCGTATGCTTTCATGTTACCAATGCCTTTGGTGTTTGAACCGGATCTCATTAACAAACACTACGATGAATCCAAAAGGGTACTGTTGACCCTGCAGGTGTGGAGAACCAAGAGTTAAGAGAGTTGTTTTTCCTTCACAGTTCTGTATCTGTCACTGGCAGCAACAAACCGCCAGCCATCCCCTCCACCTAACCCCAGCACAAACAGGACCATTACCCCCAGCAGAAAAGCCAAGCCACTCATACAAACAAAATAATCCAAGTCTCAAAATTATTCCAGAAGAAGATGGTGGGACGGGAGATAGCGTGTCTGTTACAACTTTTCTTTTGCTAGTTCACAACAGAGAGGCTGGGCACCAGTTAAGCTTGACCTTCACCTCTTATTGTTCTGGTAAGTGATTTCTAGAAGCACAATTTGCTTCAACAAGGCAAAGTTAGAAATTCTGGGAATTCTAAATTATGAAGTTTACCTGTAAATTATATAGGCATTGATATATAATATTTATTGATTGGTTACCTAGAATTACAATTTAAAAAATACTGTGTATTGGTTTTTAAGAAATAAGTTGAGTAATAAAAAAAGATGGACAATGAAAGGTAAGTCTTCTTCCCACTTCACATGCCCAGTCTCCCAGGTTCCTCCTAGAGGCCACTACTATTTGCAATTTTTTATGTATCATTCCAGAAATAGCCAATACAAGCAATACCTATGTGGTTATATGGGTTATCTATAAAATGTACATCCCTTTTTCATTTTTACATAATACTAGAATACTGCATACGCTGTTCTTCACATTGCCTTTTTTAGGTAATAATACATCTTGTAAGATGGTCCCCATCAGCTCATAGGAATCTATCTTTTAAATGGCTGCATAATATCCTAGTATGTGATTGTGTCATACTACATTTAACTGTTCCTTATCAGTGGCCATTTCGCTTGAGTCCAGTTTTTCACTATTATAAACAGTGCTGTAATGAACAGTTTTGTATGTGTCTGTGCATGCCATATGCAAGTATATTTGTTAGAGAAATTCCTAAAAGTGGAATCACTAGTGAAAAGATGCATACAATTACCTCATTTTCAACAGATATTTGCCAAATTGCCAGCCAAAATTGTTGCATCAATTTACATTCCAATCAGCAATATGAGAAAGTACCTACTTCTCTACAGTGTTGCCAGTGCCGTGTATTGTTAATCTTTTTTGTCTTTCCCAATCTAATAGTATAAAAATGGTATCTGATTGTGATTTTAATATATATTTGCTTTATTTTGAGTCAGATTGAAGTGTCTTTTCACATGTAAATCAGCCATTTATATTCCTTTTTCTGTGAATTCTCTATTTGTATTCTTTGTGATGTTTCTGTTGAATTGTTGATTATTTTATTGATTTATAGTCATTTTTATGTTGTCTTTATGTATACATTCATTTTCTATGAAGAATTTTAAATTTTAATATAGTCAGATTTCTTAATCTTTTCCTTTAAAGCTTCTAGGTTTTGTGTTCATATTTTAGAGGGAGCTTTCCAATCTAAGATTATAAAAAATATTCTCCCACATTGTCCTCTGGCACTAGTAAATTTTGAGGTGACTTTACAGTGTTTCCTCACTCAATGGCATCTTAAAATAAAAAAGATCATCATTTAAAAAGAACTAGAGAAACTCACATTTCATCTCTTGGAAAGCAGAGTCACATTCTTATTCATATAATTTGGAATATCTATCTTTCCGAAACACTAGAACTTAAAAAATTTAAAGTATAGTATTAGACGTTAAAGAAAAGGAGAATCCAAGTTAACTATAATAATCTTTGAAAATCTTGAAAAAGGATATTACATTTGAAACAAATAGGATAGGAATAATTTTCACATTTAAAAATAATCTGAGAGCCAGCCCTGATGGCCTAGAGGTTAAAGTTCAGCATGGTCTGCTTCAACAGCCAGAACCACGCCACTTGTCTATCAGTAGCCACGCTGTGGCAGCGGCTCACACAGAAGAACTAGAAGAATTTACAACTATGTACTGGGGCTTTGGGGGGAGGGGAAGGAAGAAAAAGGAGGAAGATTGGCAACAGATGTTAGCTTAGGCCGAATCTTCCCCTGAAAAAAAATATAATAATAATCTGAGTGTGGGCTGGACTGAGACACTTTCTTCCCAAGAAGAGAGTATAGACAGGGAGAGACTGTAAATTATCAAGGAGAAACCTTCCTGATCCAGGTATTCGCAGTTAACATCACCAGTGATAATCACATGGATACCACCTACCCTCAGTGCAATGTAATGATAAGGCCACTCACCACTGCAGTGCTCTTCTCCCAAACCCACAGCTCCAGCCTAATCATGAGAAAAACATCAGATTAACTCAAAGGGAGGGACATTCTACAGAACATCTGGCCAGCACTCTCAAAACTGTCACGATCATGAGAAGCAAGGAGAGCCTGAAAAACTGTCATACTCTACAGAAGAGTGTAAGGAGATATGACTATAGTGTGATGTGCTGGACTAGAACCTCAAACAGAAAAAGGACATTAGTGAAAGAATGGTGAAATCCAAAAAAATTTTGGAGTTGAGTTCAGAGTAATATACCAATGTTGGCTTCTCTGCTTTGACAAACGCAAGATGGTGACATTTGGGGAAACTGAACCTGGGGAGCTCTGTACTATCTGTGCAACATTTCTGGAAATCTAAAATTATGCCAAAATAAAATTATAGTAGAAAAATAGTTTTATGTTTAACAAGAATTTTCTGATAATAAACACCCTTAAAATATTTGAAATAAACTTTTATTTGTAATAGCCATTTTTAAAGGTTTACATTGAATTTTCCAGCAGTATATTCATTCCTCTAAATAGCTGATCAACATGCAATGTGAATCTGCCAAGTAACAAAACTATTCCTGCTATGAGTATCTTTCTAAAACCCTTGGAGAAGCTGCAAATGTGAATGAGTAAACAGAAGACTAAGTGACTCTCTTGTACTGTGGAAGGATCTTAAAATGTTCTTTTGAAATTCATAGTTAGTCACCATGTTGAAGACCAGTTTGTAAGGATTTTTTTTCTTTTTCTTTTCTTTCTTTCTTTTTTTTTTGGTGAGGAAGATTGGTCCTGTGCTAACCTCTATCGCCCATCTTCCTCTTTTTGCTTGAGGAAGATTGGCCCTGAACTAACATCTATGCCAATCTTCCTCTTCTTTGTATGTAGGACACTGCCACAGCGCGGCTTGATGAGCAGCGCGTAGGTTCACACCCAGGATCCAAATCCGTGAACTCCAGGCTGCTGAAACGGAGCACTCAAACTTAACCACTATGCCCCTGGGCCAGCCCCAGGAAGTATTTTTTAATAAGAACTTAATTGAAACATAATTCACATACTATGCAATTCACTTATTTTAAGTATACAATTCAGTGGTTTTTAGTGTATTCACAGACATGTAAATCACCAGTCAATTTTAGGACATTTTCATCACCTCACAAAGAAACCCCAAACCCATTAGCTGCCACCCTCCTGCCCTCACACCCCCACTCCAGCCCTAAACAACTACTAATCTACTTTCTACTTTCTGTCTCTACGGATTTGCCTATTCTGAACATTTCATATAAATGGAATCATACAATATACGACCTTTTGTGACTGGCTAGAAGTATTATTTTAATATTCTCCAGCTACACTCTGAAGAACAGAGAACTAAAGTACCTTAGAAAAATTCACTTTTATCATTGCAGATATTAAATCACTCATTTTGAAATATAATCTCAATTCCCCACCCCAAGGAATCACGCATCCCATTCATATGGAAACATCCCCCTTCACATTCCATGATAAATGTTGTTGTGTGTATAGCAGAGAATAAATGTAGAGCAGTAGTCAGGGGCACAGGCCAGAGAGCTAGACTACCTTCATCAAACGCTAATACTGTCACTGAGCAGCTGTGTAACCCAAGGCAAATTACTCAACCTCTCTGGGCCTTAGTTTCCTCACTGGTAAGTTGGGGAGAATAATGGTTCCTACCACATAAAGGTGAAATGAGTGAATACACGCAAAACTCTTAAAACAGTTCCTAGTACATAGGAAGTACTATACATGTTTGAGTTATTTACTATCATTATCAACTGTGAGAGCCATTCAATACGAACAGTACTGGAGTGTTTAGACCGATCTCCTCTTGACCTCTTGAGCAGATATGATCAGAGACCACTTCAATTATAAGTGTCTTTCTAAATTCCCCAGTCTATTTCTTTCAGCTTTTGGAGAAGGAAGTCTAGCCTGGAAAAAACCGGTAATGTGTTCTTATTCATGCCACAAATATTTATTGAGGACATATTGTGTGCCATACATAGTCTCAAGTTGTGTGAACAAAATTAAAATGATCGTTTTCATCATGGAGTCTAGCGGTGGCTACAGATAAACAGTTATGACAGAGATCAAAGAACATATTAATATTCACAACAATGTCACCTCCATTGGACCCTCTAGGAAGAATTACATCATTGTAGAAGGAAACAAGAAGGAGAAATAAGACAAGATAGCATCTTCTGGTTGGTTTTTGAAGAGTTTATAGAAGAAGTTGCTGAGCATGGGGGAGATAATGGGAGTAAGATAAAGAGAGAAAGGATTTTTAAGATGTTTTGCTGAGTATTCAGGTTGTGTTGCCATTCAGGCCTTTTCAATTGCAGTAAAGAGATTGCGGTGAAGATTAAAATACTTTTAATTACCTCAGAATGCACTGTTTCTTTAAATACACACTGCATTTGGGTCTGGGCTATGAGGATCCCGGGTTTTATTTGGGACTATAGACAGTTACAATATAATGCAGTGCTGGGAAAAGGTAGAGAGAGCTTTGGGCATGGAAAGGGAGGTTTATTCCAGAGGAGGGAAAATGAGCAAAGGCAGGAGCTGGGAAGAGCCGGGAATGTTCTGGGATCTGAAAGCAGAAGGGCATGGCTGGAACACAGCGGCATGAAGGCACGAGGCTGCAGATGGGGCTGCCCAGGTCAGAGCCTGCAGGCCCCAGCAGGCCATATTAAGGGGTCTAAATTTCATCCTCTTGGCACTGAGGAACCATCAAGGACTATAAACATTGAAGAGGGATGATCGCACAGTGCTAGTTATTTGCTGGCCCACAGATCATACTGAGAACCAAGGTCTTTTCATGAACCCACACTCCCGAGGATGAAAAGTTGTAAACCAAAGGGAAATTAGCAAGGGAAGCAGAAGAGAGCGAAAGGTTCCTATAGCTTCCTGGCAAGCAGGGGCTGTCTCATACCTACCTCCTTGCCTGCTGCCAGACCTATAGAGAAATCTTGTTTTGTTTTAATACCACTAGAAAAAACTAGAAAATAAAAATTTTGCTTTCCCTTTATTTCTAACCATTCATAGCAATCACAGTTGTAAAATCGTTGCTTCTATATATCTAGAGACTAGTATTAACAGCATGGCTGCTCCGTGAAACAAATTGTTTTTCAATGACCCCTCTAGAAGGAAACGGTCATTGTGAAAGGGGGAGAAATTTAATTAGATGGGTGATATTTTCAAACTTAATGTTCCATGATACAGCAATTCAACAGCATGCTTTCGCAATATTTATTCCCTCTACCATTCTCTTTGCAAAGTTTTCTGGTGTTATATAGCATTGAGGAGTGTAATGGATGTGACAAACTACCTGAATCCCCTTCAGGAATAAAAGAGCCCGTACCCTGGCTGGCTCCCGGAAGCACAGCGGCACCAGCAGCTGACCCTCATCTGTCAGCCCCCTCTGAGGGCTGCCACAGCTTACAGGAGCCAGCTCCCTGCCCTAATGCCATGCTCCTGGCCCCTCCAGCATATCCAAGGACTGTCAGTGCAGGCTTCTAAAGGCTCAGCCCTCTCTCCCTGACCTTGGACATCTCTAAGGGGCGTCCTGTCTTCCCCGTTCCCTGCAGGGTTATCTGAGGCTTCTTCTGGATCTCCATCCCAGCTCACCTTCTCACCTTGCCCATCCTTCCTTCGTCTCCACAGGGGTTGATCCCAAGAGCAGTCCCTAATAAGCCCAGAAAAGGAGATATGATCTCAGTCCTCTCTGGGCCACACAGACCAGAAGCAGGACATTTTGTCACACTGAAGAACAAGGCCGGAAGGTATTTTGCAGGTGTTTTACTATCTGGAGGGATGTAAAGGATAAGAAATGAAACCTGAGGGCCCAGCTCCAGGTAGGAGTGTGACTCACGTTCTTGTTTGGCAGCAATGAGAATTTAAAACTACATCATCTGCTGTTTTTTCTCTTTCTTCTCTTCTTCCTCTGTCCCTCTATCCTTCCATCTCCATTCTTGCTTCCTCCCCCCACCCCATCTGCATCTACGCACAAGCCCATTGGGATCTGAGAAGCACAGTGTCCTAGTCCATTGGGACTGCCTACAACAAAATAACAGAGACTGAGGAGCTTAGAAACAACAGAAATGTATTTCTCACAGTTCTGGAGGCTGAAAGTCCAAGATCAGGGTGCCCACATGGTTGGGTGAGGGCCCTCTTCAGAGTTGAGGACATCTCCCTGTATCCTCATGTGGTGGAAGGGGCAAGGGAGCTCTCTTGGGCATTTTTTATAAGGGCACCAATCCCATTCATGACAGCTCTACCTTCATGACCTAATCACCTCCCAGAGGCCCCACCTACTTATACCATTACATTGGGCATTAGGATTCTAACATATGGATTTGTGGGGACCATAGCACACAGCAAGCCTCCTGTGGTCTAAACATATTCTCCACCTCGCCAGCACACCTTCCTCTCCTTTATGCACAGAAATTCACCAGTGAAGCCATTCTTCTGGATGATTCAACAGTCAGAAGCATGAAGCTCCTACTCGGATACAGGCATGTTACAAGGGAAAGGAGGCTCTGAGAGCCTTTCCATATTTTATAATTAGTCTTCGCCTGTTTACAAGGATTCCTTTCTTTCTGGTTTACTCAGGAAAACATCACTATGGAGTAGAGTGAATTTTGCTGAAAGTCTCAAGATGGCAGATAGGACAGGTAAGTTTCAGTGGGGTTGAGGACACTTCGCTGTCAGCCAGAAGACCCAGGTTTTTCTGGGGGAACGTCCCTTCCAGGGGTATGTGGTGGTGTAGAAAGAAATACCATCCAAAGTGAAGGCAACTGTCTAAACTGTGGGTACCTCAGAACAAACTCTGCTTCCTGCTCAATTTTACCCACCGGCTGGGTTACCAAAAAACCTGCCAGCTGTCAGATCAAATGGACACTCTGCCCATTGTCTCACCCAACCTTTGAGTGACATTTTACATTGTGGACGGGCCCTTCCTTTTAGAAAGCCCTCCTCCCTTGGCCTTAGGCACCTACTTCTCTACTCACTTCCTTCTGTTCCACTGCAGCTCCTTCTCAGGCTCCACTGGCTTCTGCTCTGGCCTCCGTCCTCTCTTTCTTTTTCTCATTTTACACATTTCCTGATAAGAAGTGACGAGTTTCTGAAGAGGGACAGCAGTAGTGGGGACAAACAGGACATACAACATGGAGATTGCTCAGAGGAGGTTTCAACTCACTCAAGTCAACAGTCAAGTCAACATCAGGGGAGGAAGCAGCCCCTGAGCTCTTTCCTCTCCCAGCTTGCCCGCCCCTCAGTCAGAAGGAGAAGCCCCTCCTCAGCATTCTACAGTGCTCTTGGAATACCACTGCAGGCCACTGCCCTTATCCCACGGTCACTTGGTTATGGATTTATTTGTCTGTCTTTCCTGCTGGACTGTGAGGTCCTTGAGTGTAGGAGGTCCCTGGTACCTCCACTGAGGTTGACATACAGCAGGCATGCTGTTACTGAGTAAATAAAGGAATAAAATACTTAATATGTACAAAGAAAAATGTAGCAAAAGTTGCCATATATACTTAAAATAACCTTCCCCAACATGCCCAAAAGCTGATCATGGTATCAAAGTTCCAAATTCCTCATTGACTACAAAAGAAAGGGAAAACATCACCCCCTTCTTCAACTTCTTTGAAATTCTTCTTACTTATAATCATCAGCGTGCTGTTTAGCTCACACCGTTCTGCTCATACGAGTTCCAACTCTTGAGCAAAACCCTAAAGCGAAGGTCATTATCTCTTATAGATTTTGATATCAACTACATCATGTAGCACAGTGTAGTTGCACAGAAAATAAGTTGATCAATGTGTTGATTACTCCTGTACTTGGACCAGCAGCTCTAGCCGGGTGGGTGGGCTCCTTTTTATTTCCTGAACTGCCTCCACTCTTTCTTCTTCTGTCCACATTCCACCAGCCAGCCAGCCTGCTCCTTGCCCTTCCTATAATCACCAAAACCCACAACACCCCAAACTCCTCAAACACATTTGTGCTCATTCACACGCCGTATGTCACCCAAATGACCATGTGTTACAAACACAATACGACCTCAGCTAAACTGTAAGTCCCTGGAGGGCAGAGAATGTGTATTTTTAATCTTTATGTCACTCTCTCCACAATTCCTTTCACCATGCTTGCCGTGGAAGTCTTTCAAAAAATATAGAACTAACTGGTTTAAGTTCAATTTTATAAGCCCCGTTAGAAAATACCTCAAACTTCAATGGGAACCATTCTTCTTCCAGAGTTAGCACAATATACTCAGGGGTCTAAAACCTGAATCTGGGCCCTCTAGGCTCCCAGGTAAGGAAAGGGTTCCAGTTCCAGGGCCTGGAGGTGGGGCTGCCTATCTCCTCACCCCTATAGTTTTGGGGTTTGTTTAAATCACTGTTTGGTCACAATCATAAAAGCATTTTTTTTCAGGCTTATGACATATTTTCCCCACTTATGAATGTAATTCATGCCACCAATCGATTTTCCTTGAATGAACAATCATAGACCCCATGTCCAAGTTGTTTCATTTTTATCTATAAATTCCTGCACTGCAGCCTGTGGTTGGAAATACTAGACACAAAGATTGTAGAACCCTTTAAAAGGAAATACATTTAAATCATTTCTGCCTGCTCCTTCCATTAAGAATGAGGCTAGCCAGTCCCTTGAATAAAGGGAAGTCAAAATCCCTAAAAACGATAATGTAGAAGGAAGCAAGAATTCCATTCTGCCAACCTCTATGTATCATGACAAATCTTCCCTACAATCTGTCCTCTCTCTCTCCAATTACCCAAAACACAACACTGCAGAGAGCGGTCACCTCCAGGCCCCAAGTGTCAATGCCATTGCAGGGTAACAGGTCTTTTCTGTCAGGTCTCACAAATGGGCAGCAACTGCAGGGCAGCGACCGCAGGCTGACAGCGTTTGTAAAGAAGTTTTCTAGTCAGGCTCGTTACATTTCACTTCCAGCCCAAACCAGGAAGTCCTCTTTAAGCGGAGCCAAAGACAAAAGCAATCCAGCCTCGGAAACAAAACCCGCCAGGCCCGCAGAAAGGCTATAGGGGTTTAAATTTGAGACTGTTCTTGGATTTGGATCGGAACCTACGGCTTCCTACTCATAAAACATTATTAAACTTTCAAAACTGTCCCCCCTAAAACCCAACCTAAAATGACACAAAATGACAGGCGCGCCCACACACGTAGCACACAGGTACCCACACACACACACACACAGACCAATTTGTTTTTGTGATCCGCTTCCTTATCTAGACGGTCCACGCTTGGGCCAGATTTGAGTTGGTAAATTCTTCTCCTAGCCACGCTGGGGTAGACTGCAGAAAAGGTGTCCAATTCTCGAGATTCTTAGGGAGAAGCGTCCAGGCGTAGACGGACCACGCCCGGGTCCCGCTCTCCCGTTGCGTAACTGCCAGCTAAGTCTGGGCAAGTCTGGGGAGGAACCCCGAGACCTCCAGCCCCTCCTCTCTGTGCCCCGCGGGGAACTGAGCAGTCCTGGGGGGCGGGGAGGGTCTCTGGGTGATGACTCGGGACCGAGGGTGTTAAGTGTCAGGCCGGGAGCCCGGGACGGCTACAGCGGGGGCCGCGGGCAGCGCGGGCAGGAAGGGGAGGACCCAGCGGGGCGAAGGGGGAGCCCCCGCGCGGGCTCGAGGCTGGGTCGGAAAAGCTGCCTCACGGGCGCGCCCGCCGGGCCCTCCGGTCCCTCCCTCCTTCCCAGCGCTCCCCGCCCGGGCCTCCCTTCCAGTCTCCGCTGCGCCCTCCCGGAGGCAGCGCTCGCCGCGGCCTCGCCATGTCCCAGCCGGGCCAGAAGCCCGCCGCCTCCCCGCGGCCCCGGCGCGCTGCAGCGGCCCGCCACACCCAGGAGGTGAGTGGCACTCCCGCCGGAGCCGCAGTGCTGAGCGCTGGGAGGACCCCGGCCCGCGGGCCGCCTCTTCTGGGCGTAGCCTGCCTGGCCTGTTGCCCCGGGCGCTCCATCCCGGACCAGGGAAGGACCCGGGGCTCAGTGCCTGTGGCCGGACAGGTGGCAGAGGTGGCCGGGATTCCCGGGCCAGGGCCAAGCGCGCTGGGCGTGGCGCGAGCAGGATAGGGGCTGGCCCCTGTCAGGAAAAGTTGTTTAGTGAGACGTGAGTGAAGTGAGGAGGAGATGAAAGGGGAATAAAGTTCAGTCGGGACCCCTAGAGCGGGTGGGATAGTTTTACTGGATGGCAGGATCCTGTCTTCCGTGTACAATCGAGGCTCAAGGGCGTGGCTGCCTGCAGAAAGAACACAGCTTCCCTAACCAGCCCCGAGCCAAATCGGGCAGGGCGGGGCCAGACTGGCGGGGGCGGGGCCTGCGTCGGTCCCGCCCAGGCGCCCGCCCACCCGACAGCTGCGGGACTTGCAGAGCCAGCCAGGTACAGGGCACGCGGAGTGCAAGCCCGGCGCCCCACGCACCGCATCCCGCGTCCTCCCGGGTCCTCCGCCGCGCCACTCAGAGCCAAAACGGTTGTCGCCATGGCATTCGCAAGCTGGTGGTACCAGACGGTAAATAGGAGCGATCCTGCCTGGGCAGGACGGCGAAGGGAATGTGTTTGCTTTGCCTTTCTGGGCGTGTTATAATTCCGGAGGAGTTATTGTCCGGGGTTTGGCGGGGTATGGGTGGAGACCGGGTGCGACCTCCTCTCAGACCTTCAGGTTAGGCTCAGGGAGAGGCCGAGACTCACCCTGCTGTGGTATGTGCGAGCGCATGTACGTGTGAGTCGGTGTGAGTAGATGCGCCAGGCTCCGCTCTCGCTCTTAAGTTGAATGGAAAAGGAATTGTTGCTGGAGGAATTCCGCCCCTGGACGCCGGTTCCTTAATGAACTCGGACTCAGCTCACAAGAGCTCACATCTGGTGTGTGTGTGTGTGTGTGTGTTTAACCCACAAGTAAAGCTCAAAACTTTTAGAGGAATGTTGTCGGACGTGCATTCTCTAACGCAAAGGAGAAGCAGCAGCCTGGATAGGAGCCAAGGAGAAAACCCAAACTTCAAGGAGTAAAAGCAACTGAGATTAAGACCGTAGTTGAGAATGAGAGAAAGAGAGACAAAGAAGCGAGCTGCTCTGTACTTTGTTACCTTAGATGAGGAATAAAGATGTTCCATTTGTTTACTGCATTGAATGCCTGTCCAACCAATTAGGTGTGATATCCAGCCAGCTGGCACTTGTAATGTTTTGGAATCAGTAAGCATGATTTAACATTAGATTGCGTTAGATAGACAAAAGTTTTGTTGCCAGAGTCAAAATATTTATAGCCCATTGTTTTATGTTGAGAATTTAAAAAAAATTGGTTAAGTACACCTCTCTCTCAGCATGTGTTATTGGGAAAAGCAAGGATGCTGTTATCAGGCACTCTTTGGAGAGAAACCTGGTGTTGGCATCAGTAAGCTGTCACTTACCAGCCAATGGCCATTCGCTGATCATCTGCTATGGGCCAAGGCCCAATACTAGCCCCCAAGTACACAGTGGAGAACAAGACCTCTGTCTTGTTCTCCAAGAGCGCTGAGTCAACCATTTGGAACCCGCTTTCATATCTATAAAACGGGGATGAAATAGGCACCACGTAAGAGTTGCTGAGGACTAATTAGATTCATGAATCAAAGTACCATACCCGTATACCTTTCATGATTGGGAAGTCCAGTTTCCCTTAAGCTATTTCTTCGTGAATATTTCCAATTACATTTTCTGGACTTTTAAAATGTACCTTCTTATTGATGTGCCAAAAGCAAAAGTTTACTTTGAGTCATTATTGTTCTAAGGTTCTTATCAAAATGCACCACGTGAATCATATGCAAATATAAATGGCAGTGGTTCAGAGTTGACATCAGACTTATCCTTCCAAATTCGTATTTCTCTAAAGGAAATTATGCTGGAATATTTGGATAAAAATAGTTTGTGCTTTTAACTCTGTTATGTTTAGGCATGATCTGACATTTTTGCTAACACCTCTCTTAGAATCCAATTTTGGAACTATTGTAAAAATCGTTTGCTAGTAGGAACCTCCTAGAATCAGCAACATGCCTGCAATCAGGCTTTGGCTTTTCCCAACCCAGTGCTGTCCAACAGAAATATAGTATGAGCCACACATGTAATTTGAAATTTTCTACTAGCCACATTAACAAAAGCAAAAAGAAACAGGTGAAATTAATGCCAATAATATATTTTGTTTAACCCACTATATTCCAAACATTATTATTTCAACATGCAATCAATGTTCAAATCATTGAGATATTTTACATCTTCTTTTTCATGTTAGTTCTTAGAAATCCAGTGTATATTTTATAATTACAGCACAACTCAATTCGCACTTGCCACATTTCAAGTGCTCAATAGGCACAGCTACAGAATTGGGCAGGACAGCTCTAGGCATGGGTCCTGAACTGTTTTTGATTTGTAGTTGTTGGGGGTGATCACAGGCCGTTTTGAGAATTAAAGGAAAGTTATGGACCATTTTCCCAGAACAAAATATACACATTCATACGCAAAAGCCTGCCCATAAATCTATGGAGCCAATTTATAGCATATATGCATACGTTACATTTATACATATGCATATATACATATACTTATATACTATATATAATATGTATATATATGCTTCTGGTAAATCCTATAACTAAAATATCTTTAGCGGGATCCTTTAAATACTGAAAAAGATTGTGAATGACTTAACTTTAAAATTTTAGGCATAATAGAATAAGATAATTATAAGATGTATCCAAGATATGTTTGTTTAAGGGAGGGCTACCTATAAAGCCAGTCAGTGAAACATTACAGTGTGTATTTCCACATTGAATACCATCAATATCATTGATCTTATCTTCTGAAGAATTATCTGGTCATAGTGAAGAAAAAAACTTTGGAAAGTTATATTTGAAGAACATCTGATGAGCATCATAATGATGTAGTATGAAAGAGTGTAAATTTGGTTTACACCAGTAATCACATTCCTGAGTCATAAGTTGACTCAATTAGACCATGTTAATTAAAGATGTTTCTTAGCCCAATTAGACCCACTGGCCCAGTGGCAGCACGATCAAGGAGCCCAGTCATTTGGGAGGCCCCATCATTGCAGCCAGCTGGGAAGGGTGTCCACAAGCCTTCCATGGCAGGACAGACCATTTGGTTGCAGTGACTTTAAGGAGTAAGGAATGCAAATTATAGAGTCTGCAGAAAGGGCACAGGATTTAGGGTGTTGGGAGAAGAGAGGTCAGACACAACTTTGCTCTTTTGGTTGGCAGTTTCTGAATTGGTTTGCTTCCCATTGCGGATAAGACTTTTAAACTAAGAGTAACATCTGATGATATTGTTCTTTAATCAGTTTTGACACTTCCCAAAAAGTTAGATACATTCTACAAGTGCTTTTTAAAGAATGATGTAGCTTGCTGGGAGTTGAAACAGTGGGTGGGCATTTGAGATTCCAAGGTGAAGGGGTGGGTAATTAGTTCTAAGTAGGTTGTCTTAGTGGAATACAAGACTTCTCTAAGCAGCCCATCTTTATTCTGTTTTTTTCTTGACATTTTTATTATTATTATTATTATTATTGTGGTAAAATATACATAAAACATTATCTTAACCATTTTTTTTTCAATTTCAGTGGAATTAAGACCATTCATATTCTTGTGCAACCATCACCACCATCTATCTCCAGAACTCTTTTTATCTTGCAAAACTGAAGCTCTGTACCCATTAAACAGTAAATCCCCATCCAATTTACATACATACATTCAAATACATAGCATTGTATTCAAGTATCTGTGTTCCTTACCGTTTTCTTTTTTTATTATTGTTCTATTTTAAGAAAATTTAACATGAGATCTACTCTCAACAAGTTTTTAAGTGTACAGTACATTATTATTGACTATAGGTACTGTGTTGTACAGCAGATCTCTAGAGGTTATTCATCTTGCTTGACTGAAACTTTGTGCTTATTGATTAGTAAATCCCCATTCCTCTTTTCCACAGTCCTTGGCATCCACCATTCTACTTTCTGTCTCTGTGATTTTGACTACTCTAGGAACCTCATATAAGTGGAATCATACAGTATTTGTCTTTTTGTGACTGGCTTATTTCACTTAGCATAATGTGCTCAAGATTCATCCATGTCATAGAATTTGTCAGAATTTCCTTCCTTTTTAAGGCTGAATAATATTCCATTGTGTACATATATGTATTTACCACATTTTGCTTATTTATCCATCTGTTCGTGGACACTTGGGTTGCTTCCATGTTTTAGCTATTTTTTGAGGAACGACCTTACTCTTTTCCACAGCAGTTGTATCATTTTACATTCCCTCCACCAGTACACAAGGATTCTAGTTTTTTCATATGCTCGCCAATTCTTGTCCCACTACCTTCTGACCACCAAGGTTTCTGATGAGAAATCTGATGAGTAATCTTATTAAGTAGCTCATGTATGTGACGTCATTTTTTTTCGGCTTTCAAGATTCTCTCTTTGTCTTTGTCTTTGTCTTTGAACAGTTTGATTATAATGTGTCTTCATGGGGATTTCTTTGAGTTCATCCTACTTGAAGTTTGTTGAGCTTCTTGGATGTTTATATTCATGGCTTTCATCAAATTTGGAAAGTTTTAGATCATTATTTTCCCAAAAGATCTCTCGGTCCCTTTTTCTCTCTCTTCCTCCTGGGACTCCCTCAATGTGTATGTTGGTCTGCTTGATGGTATCCCTCAGGTCTCTTAGACTCTGTTCACTTTTCTTCAATCATTTTTCTTTCTATTCCTCAGACTCAATAACTTCAGTTGTCCTATCTTCAGGTTTTCTCATTCTTTCTTCTGCTTGCTCAAATCTGCTTTTGAATCCCTCTAGTGAATTTTTCATTTCAGTTATTGTACTTTTCCACTCTAGAATTTCTTTCTGGTTTCCTTTTAAAAGGAAAGGAAATCTACCTCCTTATTGATATTTCCATTTTGTATATACGTCATTTTCTTTTTCCACCTCTTCCTTTACTTCTTTGAGCATCTTTAAGACAATTTGTTTTAAAGTCTTTTTCTAGTAGATCTGCCATCTGCTCTTTCTCTGTTGGTTTATGTTTTCCTTTGAATGGGTGATACTTCTCTGTTTCTTTGAATGCCTTGTGATTTTTTTGGTTGAAACTGGACATTTGAGTCTAATAATGTGGTAGCTCTGGAAATCAGATTCTCCCCCTCCCCCAAGGTTTGCTGTTTTTTGTTTTTGTTTTGTTTTGTTTTGTTGATTGTTGCATTCTGTCTCTGTACTGAGGTTCTGCCTGAAGTGTAAACTTAAGATCTTCTCAGTTATTTTCTGACCTGACCCTTCCCCTGGGCATGTGTGGTGATTGTCTAATTCCCCTATATATGCAGATGCTTTAAAATGTCCTATTCTTTACCGTCTGGTTCCTAAAAGGGGAAAAAGAGAAAAATCAAGTGGAGGGGAGGGAAGGGTACCAGTCCTTTAAGTCCCCTAAAGTTGTCTCAGCTGGAGGCAAAAGGGCTTGCAACAATGGTTTCCCATCTCTGTGTCTCTAACACCATAATCAGAGCAGCAATCAGTGATCAGAATAAAGATCACCATTAGTTGGACCACAGAGTCCTTATTGCCCACCCTCACTCCCACAAGCTGCATGCAAGCTGTGCTCCAGTGCACAGCTACCTGCCATGGACTGGGGGATGAGGAGTGGGTAGCCGCTGCTGAGCTCAGAGCTGAAAATTCATGGAAATTAACCAAAACTTACCATCCAAGCCTTCCCCTGAGAGTTGTAAGCCTTCAATAGACTTCAGAGTTTCAAAGTGCTTGTATCAGAGAGATTCTGCCACTCGGATTTTTTGTCTAGGTGGAGAGATGGATTCCTAGTGCCTCATACTCCACCATCTTCTCAGAATCCCCTCTTTAAGGTGTTTTTAAGGATGGAAATACTGTTAATGTGATTCCAAAGTTCTGTTCTTAAGGTTATCTCATTTTCTTTTCATAAAAACTTACCCAGAAAGCTTACAGCTACCACAAAGGAATCAGTCACAAAGTGTGTCAGGTGTGTTTCAGTTAAGAAAAATGTAAAACAACTCCATCCAATGGATACTGTTTATGTAAGTTGCCGCCTCAGATGGGAGAGTCATTTAGCCCAGGAAGAAAATGGATTCTATGGTTAGAGTTTCCTAAAAAGGTCTTTCCTAAAAATGTATCTCCACATTTTGACTGTGGATAACTCATAAAACACAAGAATGATTTGGTTAAGGCCAAAGATGTTCTCAGTTTCTTATTGTCTACATACTATTTATTAGGTTCTGTACAGGGTGCTATGGACACAAAAATTGTGGATGGATCCATGCCTGATCTTCTCTTGCATTTCTTGTAGATAAAAACCACAACTACATACTAATGTCTACTACAAAAGCAATAAAGTAACTATTGAAATTCTTATGATGTCTTCTTTGACTTAGAGACAATTCAAAAAGCTTACTGCAGGGGGATCCCAGAAGCTAAATGTGGGAGAGAGGCAATTTGATACTACCTCTGAAAACTGGACAAAAAAGAGCATGTGCCATTGCAGTGCCACCGTGGCATGTCCACCAGAATGTTAAATTGTTTCGAAAAAGCGTACGTGGAGTTCAGGTGAAACATCAGCATTTCAGAATTAGAGCTATACAGTTAATCCTTAATATGTGTCTTCTTTTATATGAGAATCCCAAAGAAGATTATTTATAAGTTTATAGTTTGATAAATATTTTTAGAGGAGCATAAAGATATCATGTATTGAAAGCCAGACCTTTCATTTACTTCCATTTCTTTAATATGTATTCTTCCTATGACACAGCACATAGGGACTACTCACTGTTTTGTTTTGTTTTACTAAATAAACTCTACCTCTCATAGTAGCCTTCTCCATGAGTTTGGGGCTTTCAGTATTAAAACCAAGTAGAATGGCTAAGATATTGCCTTTGGGTAACTCTAGGAAGATACACGCTCTTGAGTTAAGAGGATTCTAAACTTTTCAAAACTTTTTTGTCACAGAAGAAGAGAGAATAATATAATGAACTCATCATGTACCCTTCACATGGCTTCAATAAGTACAAACACTATAACATTGTACCAATCTTGCTTTATCTAACTCCCAGCCCCACCATCACACACATGCGCACACACACCACACCCTTCCAAAGTATTTTAAAGGATGAGAATTGCACATTTAAGTGTCATTCCTGTGACCAACTTGCTGTAGATTGTTTGGAAAAGGAGTTCTCTATTCTCTGTGTGCTTTGTTTCCTTAGATATAATATGGAGAAGTGAGATTACTATAATACACAGTCATTACATAGACAAAGTACTAAATGTAAATTTATCAGATGAACCTTGTTGCTTTATATTCATGAAAAGTAAAAACCTAAATTCTCTGCTCTAATATTTACAGCCTTAGAAAACAAAACCTTTAAACCTTTGCTTACTTCCCATATTCATTTTACTGTGTCATAATTTACTGCAATCAGATTAATGCCAGAGAAAAAGAAGGGAGTGGAATAACTTTTATTGTATTCTTAAAATGAGCTAGGCAATGGGCCAGATTCCTCATTAATATCAGCTTGTTTCATAAATATGCCAGCCCCTGGGGTAGGTACCATTAGCTCCATTTTACAAGGAGAAAACAGAAAGGTCAAACTATTTGCCCAAGATCCCATAGACTTGGAGATCTATGCTCTTTCTGTCCTGTTAGAGTCTGTCAGGGAATGGAATGCAGAGTTGGTTACTCAGGTAACAGAAGAGGCTGGGAAGCCAACAAGGGAGAGTGAGGCAACCCAGACACTAGAAATTGCAGGAAGCAGCTACCATTCCTAGGCTGGAAAGATGGAGGGAGGAGCTAGATCCCCCTGTAGTCGCTGGACCAGCCACTAGCCTGCCCTACTGCAGAGCCTCCCAGAGGTGGGGGCGGGGGTTTTGGGGCATGGCAGTGAATACCACCCACTTACCACCTCCAGTCTCCTGCCAGTGACTTCCATTGGCCAAACCCAGCCTGAGGCCAGCCATCAAGGCAGCCAGCAAACATCCCTGCTCCACCAGCAGAGCAGGGTCAGGGCAAGGAATCTACTTGAGGGCAGACAGACCCAGATCTGTGCCAGGGATGCTATTTTGAAGCAAAACCAGCTTTACATCTTGGTCCTTCTGCTGGCTTGCTGAACATTTGTGTTTTAGCAAGCAGAATACATACAAGAATAGATTTTAAGGGATTTTGCAGGAAATATCAATTTAGACATTGTCTCTTAATTTTTCAAGCTATTTTTTTCAGCTTCTTTCTCTTTTATCCAGTATACTGACCTGAACAGAATAAAAGCATTTCTCAGGGAACATTTAGAGCTTTGTAGAAGTGCAGTCATTCAATCAAGAATTATTTGTCACACCCCTACCACCGGGCTAGAAAAAAAAAAAGAATATAATTTACCATCTGGTTGGGAAGGCAAAATAGCCGTTTGTAATCAGTAAGCAAAAGAATATACAATAAAGTGCTTATTTGTTTGCTTTATTAAGAAAATAGAGACTGATGTGCAGATATGATGGTACGATGTGCAAGGTAGGCTAGGGCGAAGGCCCAGAATTAGTCAGGAAGTGCTGGTGTGAACGTGGGGCACTGTGCTCCTTCCTTGAGCAATCAGAGTTTGCCCAGGAGGCCCGGAGCTGTCCCAACCTGCCTGCCCCAGGAAAGTACCCTATGGGTGCCGACTCAGTGGGGTGATTTGAGGAGCAGAAACCTCCACTTCCTGTCATAGTGCCCACAAATGTCCCCTCAAAACCAGTGGTTTCCAATCCTACCTGCTTACTAGGATCACCTGGGGGGTTTTAGAAAAATATAACCTTGCCCAGACCCCACGCTAGACCAACTAAATCTAGATCTCTGGGCTCTGGCTTGAGTGTTTCCCAAAGCGTGCCAGGTGCTTGTGACCCACACTGAAGGAGGGGACCCACTGCCAACTGAAGGCTTTTGGATCCTTGGGAAGCCCCTGCCCCTGGAACAAGCCTTTCTCAATAGCGAGTGCCATAGCCATGCAGTGAGAGAGCTGAGCTATGTGCACTAGGAAGGTCCAGAGAGCTCCCAGATAATCTTTACTGCTTCATGATTTTGCCACGGCTGATGCTGGACATGCAAATATTCATCTCTCTGGCCTTGTCTCCCAGTTGAAGAAGGACAGTTTTTGAGTTGTGTTCAGATAACCTTTACTGTTTTTTTAAACAGCTTTATTCAGATGTAATTCACAGACCATACATTCACCCATTAAAACGTACAATTTGGTATTTTTTCCTATATTCACAGGCTGATGGAAGCATCACCTCAATTTAATTTTAGAATGTTTTTGTCACCCCCTAAAAGAAACTCTGTACCTTTTAAAAAAAATCTAAGTGAATAATATTAATTTTTAATGCTATTCAATTTCAGCATAGAGGGTTATGTTGTAGTTTTTGTTTGTTTTTGCAGGGAAAGATTCGCCCTGAGCTAACATCTCTTACCAATCTTCCTTTTCTTTTTTTTCCACCCCAAAGCCCTAGTACATAGTTATATATCCTACTTGTAGGTCCTTGTAGTTCTTCTATGGGAGCCGCGGCCATAACATGGCTACTCACAGACGGGTGGGGTGTGGTTTCGCCACCGGGAAGCGAACTTGGGCTGCTGAAGCAGAGAACGCTGAACTTTAACCACCAGCCATAAGGGCTGGCTCCCTTTTTACAAAAAAAAAATAGTAAGGCAAAGGCATTGCAGAAGCATATTAGCATTTGGTACTTTTTCACAGCTGGGCTTGGAGTCGTTTGATTTTATCTTATACTGTGTGGTGTATCCCTTGCCTGTGCATGTTTCAGGGTGTATCTGGGTAACCGTGGCCGTGGGGGGTGGGGAGTGGCCCAAATGCTTGAAAGCCAAAGCCCCCGCCCTAGCACAAATCCTTAGCTGGGGGAGACTGCTGGCTCCCAGCCTTACCGCTCATAGCTCTTGTTGATTTCCTGGCAGGTTTATGGGTTTACTGTGGCAAAAGATTTTAAGCATATAAATGCTATTTCCTAGAATGAAGACCAAGGACAGCTGTACTTGCCAAATATGTCGTGATGCCAAGGGGTTGAAACTGTGGAAAAGTATTCCTTTTTGAGGCAAAACGGGAAAGCCCTTTATCTGATTTTTTTTTCCTTGCCTCTGAACTCCTGCTGCACACATGGCCTCTGTCCTTCATCTTAGCTCTGTGTTATTTCCCAGCTCTGTGGCTTTATCCTCCCAGTGAAATTTTTACAGCTTTAGGGCTGGCATCCTGTTCTTCCTGTCTTTGGCCTCCTCTCCAGCTGGTAACACGGGATTAAATTTATAAGTATTGTATGTCTGATTAATTTTATAAAACAAACTAGTTTTAGAATAGGGAAGTTTCGTTTTGGTTTTGTTGGTTGTTTTCATTTTAGAGCGTTGGACTGAGACATTCCTGATGTGACTCATGAGATCTCAGCTATTAACTAGTTCCAGAGTAGCCCAATTCCTGACCATAGATGTTCATCTTGACATGTGGTATGACTGAGGAGGCTCTCACCTCTCAGGGCCTCCATTTCTTTACCCATAAAACAAGCTGACAGTGTGTACTCCCCGAGTTGCTATGGGAAGTCAAGGAGACCACATGGGGGAAATGCCCAGCGCTGGGCTTAGCACCGAGTAGATGCGTAGGACGAGTTACTTTCTTTTCCCTCATATAGAAAAGTCCTCCATGGGTTTATCAGGTTTGTGGTTCAATTCTCTTCCCTGAGCTCATTCCTTCCCTTCTCCATGCTTCTCTCACCTCTCCCCAACCCACCAGCTACACATAGTCGTAGACAAAGTACTCTCTTTACTCCTGCAAAGACTTGCTGCAGGTTGCTAAGCTAGATCAAAATTTGACATACGTCATTCCCAAATATTTCATTCCACCATCTCAATTATGTGAAAAGTGCTCAATTATTCCATGAATTGAAAAATCTGGCTCTTTGAATCTCTTTCAGTGAAAATATATAACTGACTTTACATCACTAATAGACTGCTGAATATCGAATAAGCCACAAGAAATGTTAGGGCAGTGGTTCATTTATAAAGTTGCTATTTACTGGAAATAGAATGGCATTAGGTAGTTCTTGTTAATTCTCTTGGAGTGACAATGATATTGGAGTTACATGGGAAGAAGTTCTCTATTTAGGGGGATGCTTAGTGAAATGTTTAGGGGTAATGTTTCAGGATATCTACAATTTACTTTCAAATGCAGGTACATATACAAGTATAGATGGCTAGATCTCTCTGTCTGTAATGTATGCAAATATGTCAAAACATAACAATGATGTTAATAGTTGTTGAATCTAAGTGGTGGAAATATTGGCATTCATTGTATTATTTTTTCAACTTTTCTGTATGTTAGAAAAATTTTATACTAAAGAGCCAGGTTAAAAAAAAAAACACATAAAGAAACTGGAAAAATATAATCCGTAAAGTTCCTAAAATATATCGCTATTTGATTATAAGTGACTTTTATTTATGTCATTATACTTTTGTGTATTGTAAGAAAGCTTTCTATTGAGAGAAAATATTTCTTTTGAAATCGCAAAATACCAATTCTTATAATACATAATTTTTAGAAGTTGTCATTATAACTGAACATTATAAAATGCATTCATTATATTTATCCCTCCCAAACCATTATTTGGAACCTACATAATTTTGAGTTATTTTGAGTGTTTAAATGAAAGCATGTAACTGATGGTGTTGGTTACTCTGCAGGACTGCAATTTCTAAACAACACCAGGAAAAAACTTTTTAAAAATTTTTAAAGGAAAAAGATCTATATACCTATATTTTAGGGAGAAAAGGCCATCTTTGCATTTACTGTAGGATAATAAATCAAAATATATATTTGCTGCATGAGCGGGAAGCAGAGTAGGACCTTGTGGAGAGCATGGAACCTTGTACGAGACAAGAGTGAATTGCCTCTGTAAGTTTGCTCATTTGTAAAATGGAATAATAATACCTCCTGACAAGTAAATAATGCACTCGAAACAGTACACTCAGTAATACGGTAGATATTGTTGTTATTACTACCAGTGTTGAATCTGAAAAAGATAGGGAATTGGAGATAATAAATGAATGTGATATGGTTCTAAAGTTGCCAGTTCTGGAAGGAGACAGATTGATGAATCTCTGTCTTGTAGATCTCTCCCTCTCAAATTCTGTCTCAAAGTGGTGAATGAATCTTCTTCCTCCTAGTCTGTCCTTTAGCAATCTTCTGAAATTAATCACTTACAATCTAGTCCTGCTATATATGTGGGCTTTTCAATGGTTCTTTTTTTTTTTCAAGATCATTAATTACTCAATACTGAATGCCCTCAACTTTGGCCAAAGTCTTGGCTAGGACATCTAAGTAAAACAAGCCCTATAGAGGGCTTCACTCACCAAGCCCCTGCAGCCTGGCTGCTTCCCTGTGGATTCCATTCATAATCCATAGAGTGTTTCATTTTGGCAAGAATTTTCCATTCATGAAAGTGATTTATTCCTAGTTTTTGATACAAAGAACTATGAAGGAAATGTTTCATCCATGTGTCTGGTATTCCTTCGACTTTTTTTTTTTACAAAAATATCTGTTGATATGATTAAAGGGAATATTATCTTATTCTATTTAGCATGGTATAGTGACAAACAATAGATTTTAACTGAGAAAAGCTGCTTTGCAAACATTTCCCATTTGCTAGGTGTTTGTCCTTGTGAAAAGGACAGCAAATAACTCTTTTTCTTAGTTTTTTCATCCATAAAATCACATAAGCCTTTTTTGTGTGTCAAATAAGAAGATATATGAAAGTGCCTTGTAGGTAATAAAGAATGATTTGAATTATTACTATTACTCTTACTTTTATTGCCACTCTTCTTACTTCAAAGAATTTCATTAACCTACCTGTCCAGGTTGTGATTCTGCTCTAGAGAATGTAGTGGGATTTTATATTTTGGCTTAACTGAAGGTGATCAGGATTGAACCCAATATTGAGCTTTTATTTTCTTATTTTTGGGCTCCCTTTGCCCACTTTCTTGTACATCCCACAATGTGAAAGAAATGAAATAATTCTTTTTACCCCCCTTTCAGGAACATAGAATGTTTTTTTCATTTCTCAAAAAAAAATTCAGTAAACTTTATAGTTTATCTTACAGTCAAAACAAATGAACACATAAGTTCCTTGAAGCTTTTATGTACCACATAACAATACTTGCTTTCATTCACACTGTCCTAGTGAGAAAAATAGTTCTGTTTCTGGACTTAATGAAATCTTAAACCCATAATAGATAGAGGTTGCAGGTATGGTCTTTCCACCACAGGGGTTATCTTTCTGCATTGGTGAGTACTCAAGTTGAAGAACTCTAGGGAATTCCCAAGTGCCATCAGAAGTGATGGTTGACTTGGAAGCTGTGGTCCTCCCTGAGTTCATGCTGAACTGAGGCTTAAGTTTGGCTTTAGGCTCAACTTGGTCCTTAGACATCTCATCTCCATGAGGAACCAGATGTCTCCCACACTGGCAATTTGGGCTTTAAAATTCCATGAGGCATTTTGTAAGAGACAAGATGCCGCCTTGGAATCACCATCAGATCTGTGTCTGGTTAATTACAGACTGACTTTCTACATCCCAAATGAATGTCTGTTGCTTCCCTGGAATTTTGAAAGCCACCCACGTTGGTGTAAAATTATCAACATTCTCAGGAGGAAGATTAAAGGGGTCTTGTTTTTATAGTCTATATATTTAGCCCTCCAGGATTAAAGTCACTATTCTGTTATCTTGTATCACCTCCCTCTATTAAACATTATTATTTTTTTGTTTTTTTATAGCATGTCAATGAAAAAACCAGTGGATCACCTTCCAAGTCAGGAGAAAAGAAAGGATCAGATGAGGTAATTTCCACAGTTCTGGGTTTTCATTTTCTCTTGCTTTTAAATTCTGAGTTCTGTCTTGAAACAAATAATGAGGCAGCAAAGATCTCCTACTGGAATATGGGCAAATTTAGTTTTAACTAATATTTGATTCAAGAATGTAAATAGGAATTGTTAAAAATAAATAAAAAATATAGTCTTCCTGGGAAAGGAACCTTTAAACATAGTTTCCTCTTAGAAACAGGATTCAGTTATTTAGGACGTTTTCCCTGTAGGAATTGGTGAATCTTAAATGTTTTATTGGTGAACGTGGCAGATTTAGAAGGGGAAACCAAACGATGGAGTGGAAAAGGAAGTCTTTTTTCTTGAGAGTGCTTCATGAAAGGAGGACCGTGATGGCCTAGATTGACAATTTATTCAGGTTCATAAACAAAAGGAAGAGAGAACTATTTTTATTTGGATCAGTTCTGTGGAGATACTAGTAAAACCAAATCTCTTTACTTTGAGATGGGTTTTCTTTGAGCCTGTGAATTTCTCCTTTCACTGAATGATGCCCCATTATGTGCACTGTCAACACTGGCCTACTTCTCCATGGAAGGGTCATGTGAAAGCGCTGTCCTTCAAAAGGGTACTGTACTTACCTCTCTTTTGCTGCTTTTTTCATTTTAAGTCTCAATAGATGTGCTCATCTTCATTCAATAGAAATTGTCATTGTCATTTCCAACTTATAAAATAGCCAGGTCTTAAAAGGTATGTGGAAATTTAGAAAACATAAAGTGATCATTTTATTTTTCTCTATATTATCAACATGTTTTCAAAAATTTAGCTCCTCTTTCTGCTTATTTTCTGCAGTTTCGAAATATTCAATATATTTTGGTATATTCAATATATTTCGGTATATTCAGTATGTAGGGAGACCGTTATGGTTAGCACCTGCTGTGGATTCTGCACTAAGGTTTACTCCTTGGCTTTCCAATATTGTTTCCATTACTAATACTTATGAAAATATAATTTAGGTTATTTATTGCCAAGCAAATTTGTAGTGATCTTTTTGTATCCATGGAAGGCAAATCTTTCTTTAAAAAGTAAAAGTAAACTTTTATTAAGATTTTATCCTGTTTCTTGGTTAAATAATTAAAAAATAAAATTCCATATGAAAAACCACATTTTTTCCCTTTTACCAACATGAAAATTTATGTAGTGTCATTCAATTCCCTTGTCAACCCTACCCTGTAAATATATTCCCAGGAAAGTTATCTATCAAATAATTTCCTGTTTGAAAACAATAGACCAGGAAATAATATTTTTTGATGTTATTCTCTATTAACATTAATCAAGATTAAACTATTTGCACAAAAAAGGAAATCTTGGTCAAGTGGATGGTAGGCTAGGTCTTACAGGATCATTCTCACCAATTATGTTATTATGTGGAAGCTTAAATATTACATCTTGAATGTACAGGCATCGTTGGTTTAGCCAATAATTGCTAGCACAGTGTTAGGTCTTTCTATAATATCTGGACTATAAAGTACCTTATTTCCGTATTTATAAAGCGCTTGGGAAAGCTGATCAAGAGCCCTGTTACAGATGCAGCGGGGGCAGAATTCGAGATCCGTGTGTCAATAGAGGCAGACTGTACTTTCAGCTTGAAGCAGAAAGGCCCAACTTCCACCTCGAGAGAAGGACAAAGGAGTTTTTCTTCTCTTGATCTTCAATGGAAGAAATTCTGACAGTTTCATCCCACTTCTGAGAAATTCAGATTTATGACTCCTGGACTTGTCCCAGAGGCTGGGCATATATCGGTCTGTTCTGCTCTGTTCCAGCCAGCAGAAGCAAAGAGGGGAAAGAGCTTTAACCTGCTCCCATGGCGTAAATCACTGTAGAGATTCATTTAGGCTGAGATGGAAGATTGTTTATTATCACACCAAATTCTGCCCGTACCTATTTGATGGGGTGGCCGGGCCTGCAGACGGGATGACTTGGTAGTCAAGGTATATTTCCAGTGTGATCTGTCTCCAAAGAGTCTCCAATTCTTTGTTATGTGCAAATAAGTCATTGATGAGATATTGTGGCCCTGGAGACAATTCAAGGAAACCATCCTGCAGTCGGTCTTATTTTAGCCTTTGTGTTCACGATTGTAAAACCATGTGCCATGTGGATTTGTTATCTGCCCTGCCCACCATCCGTGGTCAGTTACCATCCTCTTTTCTTCTGCAGATTATCAGAGAAAGATTTCCTGAAACTGATTCTTTCTCCCAGATATTTTCTTACCTACCGCTCTGTCAAACAAGAAGTGAGATTAAGAAGCTTAGTTTGGGTTTTGGTAATCCATTTTCAAACTAGCATGTACCTCCAAAGGTTAAATGATGTGTTGTCCCCAGGCACATGCAAACATACTTGTTCAGCCTCCAAGGACAAACCCAGGCCCTTGAAACAAAGTCAGTCTGAAAATTCACTATTTTTTTTTTATTTTATTTTTCCTTTTTCTCCCAAAGCCCCCCAGTACAAAGTTGTGTATTTTTAGTTGTGGGTTCTTCTAGTTGTGGCATGGGGGATGCTGCCTCAGCATGGCTTGATGAGCGGTGCCATGTCCACGCCCAGGATTCGAACTGACAACCCCTGGGCTGCCGAAGCAGAGCGAACAAACTTAACCGCTTGGCCACAGGGCCAGCCCCTGAAAATTGACTTTTTATGCTCAGGGATTTTTTCCTTTTCCCTTAATTACTCTGCTGCATTTCATTTGGAGGTGCAAGAAAAAGGGTACAGAGAAGGACTTCAGGAAGACAGAACCAGAAGAAAAAATGATTAGGGTTAAGGAAGAAGCACTATTATATTGATATGTGTGAAAATATCTGGGGATGAATGCACTGTGTAAATTTCAGAGCTCTTTCTCTCCGGCTCTCATAAATAGTTCTTACTCCTTTGGAATATGACCCATAAACAGCCACTAAGTGATCCTAAGAAGTCTGGAGCAGTTTTAACAGAATTTTGCAACTAAAATATCATTTGTCATGTTGCATTTGCGATACAAACACTTGAGGATGAAGTAGAGTAAGAGTCTACGAGAATGTATTTGCTTGTATATATCAATCATTATGGATTTGTTAAGTCCTTCTCCGATGTAAAGGAATTATAAAACCAAAAGTTGCATGGACTAACAAGCCAAAGATAAATGTCTCAAGAGAAGGAAAAAGAAAAAAAAAATTTAACTTTAGCACCTTTAAATACAGTGGAACAAAGAAGCCTTTCCAAACCTTCAATCCAATCTATTTAAAGTATTTGACTGACGCATCTGGCCACGCTGGGGGAGTGTGAGCATTTTAGCAACATGCTTCAGTGAAGTCCTGAGGAACGGAATTTAAGCATAAGATGTGCCGGCATGATGTCATAATGCCAATTTTAAGAACTTTAAGAATAGGTATATTTTCATGGGTAAAGAAAGGACGATATAAATAGAAGAGAAAGAAATTGTGCCTTAAAGGAAAAGATATTTGATATATTTTCTTTACCATAATAACATTGGGGGCATTTTTTTCCTCAGTATCTACCTTTCCTCCTTCTAAAATGCATGAATTAAGTATTGAATGGCTCCAACATTTTTTAATTTCTTTCTTACATTTTTTCTCTTAATGAAATGTCTTTTTTTAATCACAAAAGTAATATGTACTTGTGGAAAGCCAGCAGAATTACCCAGTCTCACCACTTAGTTATAACTATTGATACAAAATCTTATGTGTATTCTCAAATTAACGTGATAATATTATGTCCTTATTATTATTATATATACTTATTTTAGTAACTTTTTAATGATCATACAGATAAAATATAATCGCTGGCAAAAATTTAGAAAGTACCAAAGACTTTAAAGAAAAAATACCATCATCTAGAAGTCTAGCACCTAGAGAGATGGCTGCTATTTCCATCTGCGTATATTTCTCTATGTCTTTTTTCTGTGTATATATATTATGTTTAGTAAAATACTGCATATCCTGATTTTTAAGCAGAGACAGCAAAGGAACATCATTAACAGGATGTAGGCTGAATATGATAAATAATGTCCTTCGTGATAGATAACTCTTTTCTAATTAAAAAGGTAATCATAATGTGTGTGGCTTTTAAATACAGTAGAAAATCATTATTCAAATACCTTGGCATTTAATATGGCATTTAATATGGTCGTTATTTTGTGCTGTGTTTTTGAGGGAGGAAAACATATTTCTTCTTCAAGGAGTCTTTTGGGACAGTTTTCCTACAAGCAAGAGATTAACCATCGTTAGCAAATTTTGGAAGAGCACTGTAGCAAACATTGTTTTAAGGGATTATGGATCGTGACAAGAGAGTCCATATGAATTGTGAGTTGATTGTGGCTTCACAAGCGCATCTCCCAGCGCCAAGAAAGAGGCAAAGCAGAAGAGGTGCACCACGGGCAGTCCCACCTGGCTTACCCGGAGAGCCAGACTCGAGCAGCCAACCTGGAAGCCAACTGAGTGTCTGCCTTGCGAGGTTAAACCGACTAAGGCAAGGTCCAAAATTCTTTAGACTGCAGTTTCTCCATTTTTTAGCTCTAAATGTTGACTTATTTCTTCATTGACTAGAATATTTTTTAAGATAATTTTTCAGAGAGGGAGCATGGATGGTGATTTTCTGAGTCTCTGTGGATCTAAGTATGTTTTCCTGTTGGCTTTACATAAGACGTTTGGAAAAAATTGTATAACGTTCTTGGAAAACAGTTCTGTTCCCTTAAAATTCTGTACCTGTTGCTCCATGATTATCCGGCTCTTGTGCTGTAGTGAAGATGTCTGGGGAAGCCTAATTTGGATTTATGTTTAGAAAGCTAGTTTTTTTTGCCTTGCTGCATAGAAGATATTTTGTTGTTTTGTTCTTACAATTTTAAAAAATTACCAGGACATCTTTATATATGTATTTCTCTTTATTAATTTTTCTTAGAATGTCTCTTATTTAATGATTGCTCTTATTTTTCTGGCTTCTTTTTAAACATACGTATAATTCTGATATGAGACCTTCTTTAATTGTCTGCCTCATAGTTTTCTCTTTGACCTTTACCTCTGCATTCTGGGAGAGTTTCTGAAGTTTATCCCCCATATTTTTATTTCTATCATCTAAGTTCTACTCTTGACAACTTCCAACACAGGTTAAATTTTGCCCTTTGTTTGTTGGTTTGGTTTCTTTGTGCTCCTCCCTTATCTCCCCTTATCTCTTTTTGTCTCACTCTGTTATCTTTCCCTCTCAATCTGTTCTCCATCTGTAGCTGCCTATTCAGGTTTCATGGAGATAATACTATCTTGCTTTCTATTAAGGATGCAAAAGTTTTTCTAAAATTTTCTTCTTGTAGTATCTCATTTTATGATATCTGCTATCTCTTTCGTTCTTCAGGAAAATGATACTCTCTTGCTTTCTCTGTGGAGTTTTTTGGAGACCAAGTTTCTTTATTTCTGTTTACTCATTTTTAAGTAGAGCTCTGTCTACAGCTAGAGCTTGTCAACAGTCATGAGCATGTCATCCTTAGCCCTGCTCTGGCCATGTGCATGCTAATTGAGTCTCCTCAGATCTACGGCTGTTTGGCACTGGATGTGCACACTCCTGGTCAAAGCCCCACTATGTAATGGGCTCTGTCCTCCCACATCCTGCCCCAGTCCGCTGAACCCACTCTGATTTCTGCTTAGTTGGTTTCCAGGATTTGTAATCTTGACTTAGTTTAGAAGGAAAGATAGTGGTTTAGAAGGCCAGGCACTGATGAGGCGTAAAGGTAGGTTGTCTCATGAGGAGGACTCCTACCCGAAAGGTACGACCGCCAGGTTTTCTAGGTGGTTGCATTTCTGAATGAGAAGCCGGAGCATTCATGGGAGAGAAGAGATCTTTCGGGGTTGTAGGCTTGCTCTATTTCAGACCTCGTGACACAAATGGTTCACCAATTGTGCTTTTTAATACAGTTCCATTGACTTTGATTAGAGTGGAGATTTTGCTGAGATATTGGCAATTGGTTGACTTTCTTTGGTATTTGGTAAAATTCTGTCCTCTTCTGTGAGAAGATGAGAGAGTAAAAAGTAAAAAGCAGGAGTATTTTATACTAGGAATTCTTGGGATTATCTCATAATAACACAGTTAAACTCAAATTAAGTCTCCTCTTTTCTAGTTTTCTTCAGGAATAACCTGTGAAATGGTTTTCATTTTAGTCTCTGTTCTGTCTGTTAGTTGTGTCTAACTCCTCATGGGTTTCAACGAGGAGCTTGAGGTTTATGAGTTTGGAGATAACTAACCAGCAAAGGCATTCCATGTCTCCTCTTTTCCGGGGTTTCTCTATGTGGTTTCTGGTGTGTTTGCCTTCTTCTACGTGTATGTCTTCATGAAATAATTTAGGTCACTGCTTGCCTTTCAGTGAATGAAACTTGTTTCCATAGGTCTTAGAATTATTTTCTTGTGTGGAGCCTATCAGATAGGTCTTCATGAGCAGTCTGTGAATTTAAGTTCAGAACCTACAATTAAAACGCAAGGCATTATATAGACATTCAAACAGCCTATTTAGCCTAAGACATATATGCAGGTTGAATTCTGAGAAAAACTCAGAAAGTTTACAAAATTCAGGACAGAAATTCTGAGACCATAGTGAGAGCATCTTCTTTCTTATCTGCTGGGGAAGTTTTGAAGAGCCACACACACACCTCAATTAGCCTGCCACCAGTCCATGGTGTCCACAGAGGCAGCAAATTGTACTTGCCGAGTGCAGGCTCTGGAGTCCCACTGCCTGGATTTGACTCACCCCTCTGCCACTTCCTGACTGTGTGTCCTTAGGTGAATCACTTTGCCTCACCAAGGGCACTTTCCTCATCTATAAAATGGACATAATAATAGCCTCTACATGAGTTGATGTGAAGATCAATGAAACCATCCATACAAAGTGTCTAGAATAGTGCCTTGGACCAATAAAGTGCTCTATAAATGTTAGCTGCTATTATTATTATTATTATTGTTGTTACCTTTACTTTATTATTATTACTGTTATTAGACCAACAGAGAGAACTTGCTTGGCAAGGAAAATGAGCCCCTTGTTGGTTTCTAACCACAGAATGAGACAGACTCAAATTCTTTTGTTGTTTATATATTGCAGAGCCTTTCCCATTAGAAAAGGAAGAAAGTTGGGTAGTCCACTAAGCATAGTAGTCCTTTTCTTTTAAAATAAACTATGTGTAACACCCAAAAAATATGCCAATAGCTAGAAAGTAGAGACCGTCTGCTTTAGCATTCAAGGAATTGTTTTATCAGAAGCTAAGGATGCACCTTTAACAAAGACTATGAAAATAATATGCTTTTAAAATAAGAATCTCTGATATACAAAATGTTATATAATTTATTATGGAATGGCTAATAAAAAACAATTAAGCATTTGCCTCTATAAAAGAATATATGAATATATCAACATTGTATCATACAGTAATAAAATACCCTTCATTTATTATTGTACTTTGAATTTATGAGCCTAATTACCTAAGATCTGAGGTCCCACCAAAATTCTCTCTGAAAAGATTGTGCTCATAGCATGTGAAATTGGAATCAAATGTTAACAAAACATCAAAGGAATTGAATGGAAGTTAAATTAACTGACTTCAGAGGAGATCATAAGTCCTGGAAACCTGATGGACAAGTTGATTAAATGTTGTTCCTGAAATACCCTGCCTTAAAGTTTATGTTTTTTCATTCTTCTCTTTAGACTTTCTTAGCTTCTCAAAGATAAGGAATGACTGATTCAAAAGGGGTGATCACCTGAAGTCATGCCCGTAGCCAGATACCTGCATCGTCTAAGGACTGAATATGTATGATTCTTGTCATAAAGTCAACAATATTTTATCGTATTGCAATGTATGTAATAGCTTGTTTTAGCCTTGTGAAAACAATTTATTTGTGAAATCAAAAACTCATGGAAGTTGATATCAATGCTTACTAAACATATAGAGCACTGTGTTGGTATCATGAAAAATTATTGAGCCAGACCTGGTAAAATTTGGTGCTCTCACCGCTTTGGCAGCCCAGGGTCATTTCCTCACGGTGGAAGCACACCACCGTCTGTCAGTTGCCACTCTGTGCAGTGGCTCACATAGCAGAACCAGAGGAGCCTACAACTAGGATGTACAACCATGCACTGGGGCTTTGAGGAGGGGAAAAAAAGGAAGATTGGCAAGAGCTGTTAGCTCAGGGTGAATCTTTCCGTGCAAAAAGAAAAAAATTATTAAAAACTCTCTATTCCTCATTTTCCAGGACATTACATAAGATAATTCAAGTTTTAACGTGCCTAAGAATCACCTGGAGATAGCATGAAAAATTCAGATTCCTGGGCCCCATCCCCAGACCTTCTGATTTAGCAGATCTAAGGTGGTAGCAAGGAATCAGTATTTTTACCATTTACCCCGGGTAACTCTTATGACTTCTTCTGAGCCCATTTTAAGTAAAACTGACATAATTCTTATAGAGTGCATAACACAGTTGCCTGATACACATGAGCTTTTTTTTCTTTTCTTTTTCTTTCTTCCTTTTTTTTTGTTTTTTTGAGGAAGATTAGCCCTGAGCTAACATCCACCACCAAATCCTCTTCTTTTTGCTGAAGAAGATTGGCCCTGAGCTAACATCTGTGCCCATCTTCCTCTATTTTATATGTGGGATGCCTGCCACAGCATAGCTTGATAAGCTGTGCTAGGACCATGCCCGGGATCCGAACTGGTGAACACTGGGCTGCTGAAGCGGAATGCATGAACTTAATCACTACACCACAGGGCCGTCCCTCTTTTTCTTTTTAAGATGAGTCTCCCAACTCCGTCCTTGGCCAATTCTGCTGTGCGACGTTCTGGGGATGGCATGGCTCTGAAGCACGTTAAGAGTATGGCAGTTTCAAATGGTCATTGGACCACATGGGAGGCTCTGTTTAGAGGGAGCAGGTACTAACTCCATTTCTTCCCACTTCTCCTGGGACCTTGTCTCTTGAGCTGTTCCCTTGTTCTTCTTACTTAGTGACTTCTTACTTTACCTAGTGACTCCTCTTTGGACTATATATTACTTCAGTCTTCCACATCATCAACTATTTTAAAATATTTCCTTTGAAACTGCTCAAGCTCCCATTCTATTTTCCTTTCTAACCCTCACTGCCAAAGTTCTTGGTTGGAATTATTGAAGAAAGGACTGTAGAGAGAGAAGAGAGAAACTAAATGGAAATGATGCTGAATGTCGGCATGTAGGAGGTAGGAAGGAGAAATCAGTGAACAAGTCAAAGAAGAAGCAGTTACGAGGGCAGGGGAACCTGGATGTTGCAGTGTCGTCAATGGGAAGGTGGAAGAAAAGTCTAGAGTGATAATATTTCCAGAATTATGGAGACTGAAGAAAGGCCCTTGCTTGGAGATTGGAATATTATAGGTCCTCTTTGGAGCTGTTTCTGTTATGATTGAGAGGATGCTGAGTAAGTGGAGATTTTCTTCTCTTCCAAAGTACATGGATTTGTGTAATGAACGTCAGATAAAGTGGGAAAAAGATGAAGTTGAAATCAGTGTTTATTTATACAAAAAGAGATGGATGTGTCTAAGATGCATCACGTGTCACAGATTTCTTGAATTGTTTGCCAGTTGTTTCTAGGTAAATGGGCTGGTTTATTAATTGAACACTATCAAATATGAAAGACATTATTTGGGAAGAACTCTTTAGTGAATTGTAAGCATATGTTTATCTTTTTAGGACTGTAGACTTCTTGGGTGGTTATTAACATTAAGGTTGGCATTCCTAGGCTCTTTCTTTTGTAAATCAAGCCTCTGATCCCTAAGTTGACTAATTTGAATTCAAGGAGCAGAATTTTTGGACTTTAGTACATTCCAGACATATATCACTCTGAAATCGAAATCTGTAAATACAGTCTCAAAGAAAATCATTTCTCTTATAGGAAACGGAAAGCTAAAATTTCTCGTATTCACATGCCAATTTTGGTTTCACTTAGTACTTGGGATAAAATTGTTTCTCTGAATATGATTTTGTTACTCTTTTTCTGCTTACTTTCTTAAAACACTAAGTGACTCAAACTCTGAAATCATACGTCTATTTCATTAAATAGTGAAAGCTGAATGACTAATGAATTTTTAAAATAATGCATTTAAAAGATAACGAAGGTTCTTGCTACCAGCTACAAAGATAGAGGTTGCAGAAATACTTGTTAGATAAGATGTGGGGATAGCTGCCCCAAAGCTAAACATATAGTTCTGGGGACACCCAGTGGTTAAAGGAGGAAATTCCTTGCTGTGGTACAGCGTTAAAAAATGATGGAGTAAAATATTTCTAGCCTCAGCAGTGATAATACGTGACTGACTTTATCTTTCTGAATTGGCATATGTTAGATGTATGTGTATATTTTAAGAAAGAGGCTTGATTTTGATTTCTTATGTAAATTTTCTTCAAATATTTGAAAACTTACAAATTATAAGACTAAAAATGTTAGAAATATGCTGAAACTTTTCCTTTAATAAAAACATAAATGATATTTAAAAATGTGAATTAATGGGGCTGGCCCCGTGGCCCAGTGGTTACGTTCGCGCGCTCCGCTGCAGGCGGCCCAGTGTTTCGTTGGTTCGAATCCTGGGCGCGGACATGGCACTGCTCATCAAACCACGCTGAGGCAGCGTCCCACATGCCACAACTAGAAGCACCCACAACAAAGAATATACAACTATATACTGGGGGGCTTTGGGTAGAAAAAGGAAAAATAAAATCTTTAAAAAAAAAAATGTGAATTAAGTGACCGAGAGTCATGAATAAGAAAAACAATGAAACCTTTTTGACCCAGAAATTCCAATTCTAGGAAGTTGTTCTGAGTACATAATCAGAGGTGTACTTGATGGCTGTGTACAAGGATATTCATCATAGCTTTGTTTATAATAGTGACAAACTAGAGAGAAACAAATGAACAGCAGTAATGAATTGGTGAAATTACAGCACAGACGTAGTGACTAAGGCGTCTTTAATACCATGCTTTAAAGAGCATTTAATGACAGAAGAAAATGTTTGTGTTAGGTAAAAAAAAAAGGTGAAAGACCTACAGTTCCGTTTATATAAGATATTTATAACTTACTGTGCATATTTTTGTATTTGCATAAAAATAGAAAATAACTGCAAGTAGTTGTCTTGATTGGAAGGATTTTGAGTAATTTACATTTTCTTCTGTCTACTTTTCTCTTTATTTTAAACATATTTTTTTGTCGGAGGGAAAAAAGTAATAAACAGCACACGTTATACGAGAATACTGGAAGAGAGTGTTTTAACAATGATCAGAACTAAATCTATGCATCTGTCTCCTTAGAGCTTAAATAGAGAACTATTTTACACAGGACCCCTTTTTCTTTGGAAACCCTAAGAGGTACTTCCAGAGCGAGGCTGCCTCTGTGCATGTACGTGTGTGTGCCCAGGTGCGTGCATTCATGGATGCATGTTTGCATAGAAGTGAATCCATTATATATGATCAGAGAATAAGGATTTAAGCACTAAAGCAGCTTAAAGGGCAAGTATTCTTAAATATTTTTAGTTCATGATGAAAACTGTGATCTTTTCCTCTGAAAAGTACACACGTATGTGAATACAAAAAATACCCCCAAAATGTGACATACAATTTAAGAGGTTTGAATTCCCCACCCCTGAAGAGGGCATCTTAACAAGTAGATATATTTAAGAGGCACCATCTAATAACATTTTCCCAGTTGGCTTGTTGTTGATATCTGAAATTCCACTACTAGCAAATTCCTTAACCTTTGAGTTAAGCATTGCCTTCCCCTGGGTCATCTTTTAAATTGTATGTATTCCTAGGAGGCAATAATATATTAGTTATTAACACATTAGTGAGAAGTAGTTTGACAAGAAAGAGAATGATGTAAGCACTATTTTTCTGTAGATTCGGTAAATGTAGTTGCGATCTAGAGATAATTTAACAATAATAGCTAACACATATATAGGCATCACACACACACACACATCTTACAACAACCCCATTCTCTTGATGAGGAAATTGAGGCGCAGCTTGATTAAATAACCTGTCCAAGGTCACACAGTTACTTAGGAGCCAGCGGAGCCCAGAGTTGACTCACTTTTCAAAGTCTGTGCTTTTAACTAGTATCTGACAATATTCGTAAAATTACCTATTTTAAGAAATCTACCAAAGGCCAACTCCATAGCCTTTCTTACTACTGTTGCCAGTTTTTGTAAATCTCTTCTCTAACTCTTCTTTCCTTCTTTCTTCCTTGTATTGTACCCTCTTTTCATTCAAGAGGATCATAAAGCAAGAGTAAGTCATTCCCATTCCCAGGAATCTAAAATGTAAGAAAGTGCAGGGACAGCTATTTGTTCCCTCTTTGTAGATAGGAAATGCAACACAGAGGGAGGCCAAGTCACAGCAGAAGGGTAGGGTTCTCCAGACTCCTGGTCAATGCAGCCACCTCGAGACTAGAAAGACTTGAGCTGGCTTGGAGATGACGAATGGGCACTGAGTAATCAGAAAAACAGCAAACTCACCAAAGTGTGGCTCCCGTAGTGTGTGTTATTAAGGCCATTGTGCCTGGGACATTTCATTCAAGTCAATTTCTATGTAATCTTATGAGTTAATGATGACTCATTCATTATGATTTGTTTATCAGTGTTTCCCTGGGGCCAACATATCCTATTTATTGCATTGCATTTATGGTAGCACACATTTATGCTTCTTTTGGTAATAAAAGCAACTCGTACTTATTTGTAGACTATTTACAGCCATGGTGTAAAGGAAAATTTATAAATAAGAATCACAGCTTTATAATTGCTAGTGTTGGGGAATCTGCCTAACCTTTTGAAAGACAATCTTTTTCTAGATACTATTTTCCAATAAAGCATGTGTTTTCATGTGGAAACACAATACTTCTTGTCATTTTATAGGGTACTATTAAGTAATGGAACTGATCTGTTAACAAATATGTCAAAACATATACTTTAATGAGAGTTTTTATCCTGAAAGCTGCTACATTTCATCAAGTCTAAGACACCACTGATGTAAAAATGCACTGATTGGAAATGCTAAGAAAGAAAAAAACCTATCAATTAATCTCTGACCAAAGCTTTCTTATACTGATAATAGGATGCATCTGTACCCAAGAGGGAAAACAGGAAAAAAATGGTGACTTCAAATCAATGAAATAAAATTCAGTACTAACCTGAAAATTTATACAGTTGTTTTCCATTGTTCAATAATTTTGAAACTAATTCCACTTTTACATTTAAAACACAAAAGGGTTTCATCTCCCACTCAATATTTTTTTCACTAAAATCAATATTATCCAGTTTGATAGCCTTCCCTTATTTACCAGCTATGAATCTGATTAACTTTTGGTAGTTTCAAAACCTTAAATCTCCATTCAGAGGATAAATATTTGTTTTGCTTCTAAGGATAATCAAATGATGTGTTGCCATTTCTGAAGACAGTTTAACAAACAGGGTTTCAAAAACATCTTGAGCAATTCTTTGAGCATGCCAGGGTTTCAATACTCCTTTCATGCAAAAGTTCTTGTGTATTTGTGTGCTCAAAAATTTCATCACATACAACATCCAATCTGTCGCTTACCGATCACTACAAGCTAGAGAATCCCCTAGCCTGCTCCCTCTTGAGAGCTCCCAGGGAGCATCTACTGTTACTTTGCTGGAAGGGCAGGCCAGCTCCTTTTCCCTGCGCTTTGGGGTGGAGGAGCCAGTCACTGGGTTGGAAGGTGCAGGAACTCTGACCAGCTTCATGGCAGGGAAAGGCACCGTGTCTCCACTGGGGCGGGAGAAGGAGCTCTCGTTCCGCAGGTGGATTTCATCATCACTGGAAATCTGAGGGCTGGGAATCTAAAAACCCAACTTGCCCCTTTCTTCATACCCAACCCCTCACTCTTAATTGAGGTTTGTTGATCTTCTTGGATTGGTGGGTTTATAGTTTTCATCAAATTTGGAAGTGTTTTGATCATCACTTCTTCAAAAGTTTTGTCTTCTCATCTCTCTCCTCTTCTTTGGAGGCTGCAGTTATACACATATTAGCTGCTTGAAGTTGTCCCATTGCTCACTGATGCTCTGTTCCCTGTCTAGCTCTCTGGTTCATTTTGGATAGTGTCAGTTGCTATGTCTCCAAGTTCACCATTCTTTTCTTTTGCAGTGTCTCCCCAGCGTGTTTTTCATCTCAGACATTGTATTTTTTGTCTTTAGAGGTTTGATTTGGTGCTTTTTAAAAAAGTATCTTCTATGTCTCCTTAACATGCTTTTAAAATGCTTTTTATTTCGAAATACTTACAGATTCTCAGGAAGTTGCAAAGATAGTCTGGAGAGGTCCCATAGACCCTTCATCAGTTTCCCCTTTGGTTATATCTTATGTAACTATAGGACAATATCAAAACTAGGAAATGACATTGGTACAACATGTGTACGTAAATTCTATGCCGTTTTATTACATGTGTAGATTCATGTAGCCAGCACTGCAATCAAGATACTATGCTTTTCAAACATTACTTTTCCTGCATATGGAAAATCAAGTTGTATTTTTCTGCTTCTATGCCTGCCTTCTAATTTTTTATTAGATGCCAAACAGATGTGAATTTATTCTTGTTGGGTGCTTGTTTGAGTGGTTGTTGGCATAGAATTTATTCTTTCTCTAGCCTCAGGAGTTCCTCACAGGCACGCACTGTGGATCTCTAGAGCTCTCTTTTGCAGCTCGCTCCTCTCTGGTGCTCTCGCTGTGAGCCTGGGGAGCCCCTTCGGCCTGCGGAACTCCCAGCTCCACTCCTGCACCCAGGAGACCTACACTCTGCCTGGGTTCCTCCTCCTTGGTCCGTGTTCCAGCCGCCTGGACTCTCCGGGAAGTAGACTGTGGCAATGGTAGGGCTCCCTCGTTTGTTTCCCTCTCAGGGTGCACTGTCCTGTGCTGCCTGGTACCCAGTGCCTGAAAACCCCTGTTTCATATAATTGTTTGGGTTTTCTTGGTTGTTTAAGGTAGGAACCCTCCTCACATTTGAATCTAAATTTCCTTGCGTTTTTGAATCTGAATTTCCTTACATATGAACTTCATTAATAAAAGGGAAACAGACCTGTGCTTGAAAGGAGGATGTGGCCCAGCTGACAAACTCAAGCTCCTTCCTTCACTGTGAAGGGGTTTGAGCACGGCTTTGGAGCTGGGTTTTTAATTTTTCTCATTCATAAGCCTGGTCACTGACTCACTTCTTTGTTGTCTGCTAAATGCTTTCCAGATGTTCTGCTAATGTTTAAATGTGCGAGAAAAACTGTTGAAACTGCCTCTGCAGTATCCTGACCTGATACCCTGTACCACCTCACAGGGGTCCTTGCAACTCTCAGGAAGCACACTGAGGTCATGTGTATTCCTGCAGATTTTGACGATCCCTCAGACACACAGAGACACGCGTGACAATGTTGGCACCTGTGGGATTCATTAGAGCAAGGTCCAGAGGGGGCTTCATCCTTGACATGGGATGCAGGACTCCCAGGACCTGCTGCTCTGGCAGGCCACACCCAACAGGGAGGCCTTTTAGCATTAACCCTGCAAGAGGTGCCGGGCTTCCCTTAGCTCGCATTCATTGAGTCATCACAGTCTGTCCGGCTAGGAGCTAAATGCATCGCATTTATAATGTCACGTGATCCCCAGAGCTCACACAGGCCAGGAACAGGATGTGTTCCCACCAGTCAGAATCATCAGGTAGAGGACTCCAAAGCGTATCATCTCTGTATTGAAAAAAAAAAAATTAGTCCTACTTTGAAGGCTGCTCTTGTCCAACCTCACGAAGCTTAAAAGCAAACCTCAACAGGATCAAACTGTTTCCAAGTGACTTAACTGTGTCCATTATTAGAATCACGGCTAGTCCTCAGGAAAAATCACTTTTTTCTATCCAAAGAAAAGCAATTATTTTTTTGATCATAAATCATAAAAGCTCCTAGGAAATTCTCCACAGCCATTGAGATCCTCATGAGTTAAAGCTAGGCCCCCTGGGGTTGCCCTGGGGAGATGAGTCTGTTCCTTTGCTACCCATTCTAGGACTTTGGCCATCTCTCTTTAGAGCAGGGATGTCCAACCTGTAGGCCATAGACCTCAGGCCATACCTCATCTCATTCATTCCTCACAGTCTCCCTCTGAGGTGTGGGTAGGGTTAATCCATTTTACAGATGAGAAAATCAGTGTTTAAGAACGTTCAAATTTTTGAATATGAACTCTCATGGCTGGCATTTGGTGGAGACAGGATTCTTGCCACATGTATCAAAAGACAGAACCACTGTTCTAGAGTGTGTGGCACCTTTCTTTGCTGAGTCACTGAGTCTCAGGATGACATGAGGCTTCACTAGGGGACCTTTCCTGAGATTAGAGGAGATAGTGACACAGCAACTCTTTGCCTGGCTCTTGGAACTTCGTTGTTACCTTGAAAACAGATTTTAAGACTTGAGTTCTGATTCGTTCAATAAAAACTTTTTATCATGAACTACAAGCAGCACAAAAAAGGTATGCAGTTAATTCTTTTCATGCCTTCCTGCAGCTGTAGATAGAATTGATCTAATCTGTGCATTCCTGTTGAACTTCTCTGCTCAAGCATGAGGAGCCTTTATCGCGGGTCTCTTGGCTGGCAGACTGAATCACTTTTGGAACTGGGGGAGGCAGCTTCCAGTAGAGGGTGTGGATTCATAGTCCAAGGAATCAGGGCCTGTGTACACTCAGGAGTCTGTGCCTGACAGGAGCAATCACACAAGTTCTCTGTAAGTGGACCAGACTTGGTGTCCTGGAATTTGAGTCCAGAAGAGGAGAATAGGGCATGGGGTTACACTTCTGTCCCTGTAAATTGTTAGGACTGAGGCCCATGGCACGCTGAACTGCAAGGAGGGAATGACTCAGCCAGGCCTGCAGCCTGACATGTAGGGATGAGAGGCAGGCTGCTCCTGACGCTTTCCTTTCTATAAAACTTATGTTAAACAAAGAAGTGCTCATAAATATTAGAAGGAATGTGATTGGTTGGCAAGGGACAATCTGCTGAATGGCCTTTTGTCTGTGGGCTTATGGAAATGAAGAAAAATAATTTAACTCAATTTGAATTATCTTATACTGGCATCCTCATTGAACATCTTAATCTTTTAAAAACGAGAGCATATGTGTATGTCAGGACAAATGCAGAGTCGTAGACAAATGAGCTTGTTTTGAGAGTTCCTACTTATTGTGAGTAGATGAATTCTGTTCTATCTGAGGGTGGATCCTGTCCTATCACTAGTTAGTGAATATGCAGACTTATCCAGGTGAGATGTGTCCAGGCCAGAGTGGGATTTCTAAGGACCAGTGCTGATGGTAAGGGAATAGGAGAGTGAGAGTGAAGAAGACACCAGCAAAACCAAGCATACGGTGACGTGAAGCTAGAGGACTTTGAGAGCTTTTCACCTGAACAGAAGGGAGGACTCATGAGGGCTAAATGGCAACCAGAGATGATCAGGGAGCAGGCTAAAGCTGGAAGAAACTGATGATCTCAAACACACCTGACAGTAGTGCCATCTTAAACCTATGTCATTTCATACTAAGTATCTTGACCCAGCATCCTATTTCATCCCATACCATATATGCCTGTGCCCGCCATGCTTCACCTGTACTGACTTCTTTCTGTTCCTCCAACTTGCCAAGCCCGTTCCCATATCAGGGCCTTTGCACATGCTACTCTATCCACCTAGAATGCCTCCCCTCTCTCATCCCATGTGTACATGATTGGTTTATTTGCAGTGAGGTCTCAATCAAATGTCACTTCTTTTTTCTCTCTTGTCTGAACCAACGCTCAGCCAGCCACTCTCTGTTACATTACACTGTTTTATTGTCTTTACAACACTCATCACTCTCTGAAATCATTTTGTTTTTTGTTGACTTATTTAGAGTCTGATTCCTCTTACAGGAATGTACACACTGTGAGAGCAGGAGCTTTTTCTGTTTAAATGATCATTACATCCCCACTGCCTAGAATAGGACCAGGCTCAGAACTAGGGTTCAATTAATGTCTGTTCAATGAATGAGTGGATGAAGGCACGCATGAAGTCAGACACAATTCAAGAAAGAGAGCCAAGACTTACCTACCAGACAAAGCAATCTGTCATTGTATTTTAGTTACACTAACCTGAGAATAAGGAGTCTGTGCTCTTGTATCTAAATTTTTGTATTGTGTTTTAAGTGACTAAGGGCTCAGTAAATATTTATTGGATAAAAATTTAGTGAAAGGTCATTTTTACGAATTCTACTCTTGTTTCAGCTGAATTTTAGACTAGGTAATCCAGGTGGCTCAGAGGGCAAGGCAAGCTTGGGGGTGACAGGTCATACCCACAGGAATGCTGAGAAAGCCTCAACTTTTGAGTCATCTTTTGAGTTAAAAGACAATGAATGTATTAGTAAATCATTTTTTAAAAGTAAAACTTGAGTTGGTATAAAGGTAAAATAAAAATCAGCGTGTGTATTAAGTATAAACAGTTGTTATTTTTAACTCAATAGTTTCATAACTCAGCTGAAAAGCAAGTGTTTTAATTTTCAAGGCAAATCCTAGCTGACATGTTGTAGTGGAATTCATTGAGAGATGAGCCGGGGTCTGGTATGTGGGCTTTGATGTAGTGAGTGGGAGCTGGAGTTAGCACAGGATTGGAATGTGACCTTCCTTGGTTGTAACTGAGACCAAAGGCTGATAGCAGGATGCGGGGCAGCTGTGGCACACTGCACAATGACCTGACTTTTCTGGGCTTCTCTCTCCTCACTGGAAAATGGGGAGGTTGAAATGGATAAAGAGGTTAAAATGAACAGTCCCATTGCTGTATTCTTGTCTTGATTTCTTATGTCCAGTCTCCTTCACTGAATCCATGTATCCACTACGGTTATCAGAAACCACCTTTTGATACACTTTATATTTTGAGAAGAGACTTGTGATCTGGATAAAATTTAGGCCGTCCCTTCCTTTCAGCATCTCCCATATCACACCCCCATTACTAGCTTTTTAGCAGCTGCTTTTATTTTTATCACAGTTATCTAGGATTTGTTTTCTTCCCTTGGTTGATGGTAGTACACGTATGTTTGGAAGAGACTGTTTCTTGAGTCTACAGGCTAATGCACAGAAGCCTCGGACTTCTGCCAGTGCCTCTGAGGCCCCCTAGATACCCATTTTAGAAACGTGTGTCCACCCTGCTGTGTCGGTGGTCTTCCTGAAGTGCTCTGAGAGTGGTCACCAGTGGACATAGACAAGTTATACTTGGAGCACAGCAAGCTAAGTTTTGACTTGTCTGCTTGCTAAGGCAATATTTACCCTGAAAGAAAAGAAGACTTCGGCTCAAGCTCCCATGGCATTTTCAAAAAATTAAGCAGTATGAAAGTTGCTAAGTATTTCTTCTAAATGTTAAAGAATTAAACCAAATCATTGTCAGTTATATATTTCAAAAATTATGTATATTTTTATATTTTTAAGTGTTACTATATATGCGTATAACTCTTCAATGTGTTATGTATCAGCTAATTAGTGCATTACCACCCTTCTATATTCCATGTTTACAGTCCATTATTCACATTTATAAACATTAGAGCATAATTAGCATTTTACGTTATAAAACTTTATAGTTTATGTGTGTGCTTCTTTGCAATACATTCATAAGTAAGAGATGTAGGCTATCAAGGCCTTGTTGAGAAAGCAACTGTGAATTTTTCTTTTCTTTTTCGCCCTTTCACTTATTATCCTTTTTGCAGTTAAAATAGTCATATAAGAAAGTACAAAAAAGCACAAAGAAGAATTTTTTTAAAAATCCCTCTTTACTCCACCATCAGAAAATAACCCCATATGAACTTCAGAGACCATACTCTACATGCTATTTTATATTCTGACTTCTCTTTGTATAAAATACCAATAATATGTTTTCATTTAATTATTCTTCTACATATGATTTTTTAAAATTTATTTTATTTTTATTTATTTATTTACTTATTTTTGAGAAAGATTAGCCCTGAGCTAACATCCGCTGCCAATCCTCCTCTTTTTGCGGAGGAAGACTGGCCCTGAGCTCACATCCATACCCATCTTCCTCTACTTTATATGTGAGACGAGTGCCACAGCATGGCTTGCCAAGTGGTGCCACGTCTGCACCCGGGATCTGAACCGGCGAACCCCGGGCAGCCAAAGTGGAAGGTGCGAACTTAACCACTGCATCAGCGGGCTGGCCCCATAAATATGATTTTTAATAACTGCATGATATTTCATCCTTAGCTGTCCATAACATAACCCCCTATTGTGGGAGGCAGTGTAGAGAGAGAACAGAGTCTGAGGCAGACATCCTACTTTTTACTAGCGGTGACCGTGACCGAGTTGTGTACTCATCCCAGTCCTCAGTGTCCTCACCTGTAAAATGGGATAACAATAGTGCCAGCTTTCTATCGATTTTGTGAAGATTAAATAAGTTATTATGGATGGTACTTAAAACACTTAGAGCACTTACAATAATGTTCCAATAATAGATTCTATTGTTAGAGCCTTATTATTCGATTATCCATTATTCTAATAGAATACCTGGCACATGGTAAGCACTCAATAAACATTCAGTATTATTACTTATATTGTTTTTAGCTTTTTGATATTGTAAGACTGTGATGAATATCTTCAAAGAAAAGTCTTTTGCTCTTCTCGTATTATTTTCCTAAGATGAAGTTGTAGAAGTAGAATTACGTCCTTGATACTTATTGCTAGATCGCCCTCCGCACAAGTTGTCCCAGTGCACACTCCCCAGCACTGTGAGAGAGAGAGCACGGGGCATGGCGTTGCTTCTGGAAGTGCGTTATGGTGGAAAACGGCAACTGCCCATGTGAGGATCTTTGCAGTTCTCTGAAATCATTGAATATTGAACAATTGGGATTTATTCAACTTACTCTTCAATATTCATGTAGTCTTCAGGCAAAGATATACAAAATTTAAAAATGTTCATTTTTTTATGTCTAGTATATTAATCTGATTTTTGCTTGAGAAGATATATGTATTGATATGAAAATTTGCACTTGACTGCGTTGTTTTCCCCCATTAAAACTGTTTTCTATTTTCAAGAAGAAAGCAACAAGTCTTGGGAGCAGTCAACCCTCCAGAACCCATGCTGGCGAAACAGCCCCGGCCACCAAGGTCAGTCATTTCCTGAACATGAAAAGCCCCCTGCTCTACAGGTGTATCGTTAGTGGGTGGGGCCTGTAGGGAAGGCAGATGGGGCCTGTATATCACTGAAAGATTTTGAACAAAGTATCGTTTCTGTGCTGGGCGGGAGGATGTAATTTCCTAATAATGATTCGAATGATTTAAAACCTAGTAAACCATTTATGTTACAATTCTCCCTGGAATATAATAATGTTTCCAATAAAATAATTATTATCATACCCATCTACAGATAATATTGGACTTTTGCACATACTATAAGTAGAAATATAGTCTTCCCACTTTTTCAGAAAATATTTTTTCAGAAAATAATTCAGATCCTCTTTTTGAGCATTAGCTACACCAGGCTCTCTGTTAAATGCTCTATGTAATTATCTTATGCAATCTCCTCACAATTTTATAATTATTATTCCTTTATACCTGAGGAAACCAGGGCTCAGAGATGTTAAGTAACCTTGACAAGATCACAAAGCCAGTAAGATGGAGGTAGGGTTCAAACCCAGGTTTCCTGTTCACGCAAGATTCTTAACATGCTGGACCTTATAAGTTCCGATTGAGTATTCTTTGGTAATATAACACTTCAAAGCTTTGAAACTTATAAAAATCACTGAAATGTCACCTTGCAAGACAAGAAACTATACTTTAGCCAGCAGTTTTTAATGTATAAAATAGTTACGTTCAGTCCATTTCAACTTGTGTTCTTCCGATGTGTCCAAGATTATCACAAACCTTAACCTATTTCAGGACTGTCTATACAATTATTTTAAATAAATATTTTTCCTTTAAAACCAGTGGCTCTCCTACAGTCTGTGGACTTCCTTGTGTATGTTCCTTGTGTCAATCAAGAAAAAATCACTACAAATTAAATAGCAGATATTTATTTGGCTAATTAGAATTGCAACTCAGGAGGCACAGATTCAGGCAGAAGCCCAAAATGTGCTCCAAGGAAGACAAAGGAGGCAACGGTTTATAAAGATAAAGAGCTAGATTACACAGGTTGTTTTACAAGATTTGTGATTGGCATCCGCAACAACTGTTACTTCTTGGCTATACGTGATTGGTTGCTAAGGCCGTCTCTAAGGCAAAAAGGTCTTATCCATGGGAGTATGCATATTTCTTGAAAGGTCAAGGTGACAGCAGTGAAGCACAGTTCAAAAGTTACATTCCATCTAAGTAGAGATGTGCATAAGCCCGACTTCCTTAATGGCCTCCCAGCTCCATTTTAGAAGCCTTGACATATGTTACTCCATTTTATTTTTGCTCCTCATTTATCCCTTTTGATCAAGATCTTTCAACAAAAAGCATTGCAGATCAAGCATTTGATGTATTGATATTTCCCTCATTGCCTGGAAAGCTTATTCTTGGGAAGTCATGTCCCTCATAGGGGGGAAAGTGAGGTGTCAATCGTCAGGAAGTAATGTAGTCAGAGGCTTTGGCCACATCTGAGCAATAAGGAGGCAGTCAGGAAATGAGTCTTCGGCTTAGTCTTTATCTGGAAAAAGTATCAAGTCCTTTGTTTGGAGTTGCAAGATTTGTCAGTCATCTCAAGTCACTGGTATCGTCACTCTAGCAGTAGACAGACCTGCAGCATCATGAAATGCAAATCATTAAAGTTTAAAGGTGGCAAAGATTGAACAAACCAGAACAATAATCATTAGCAAGGCTTGGAACCTTGATCTTAAAATAGCTCCAAGGCCAATGGGTAACCAACCAAACAGGTCAAAGTGGTCTAGGAAGCCAGCAGTATGACCTATATCACTGAGGAGATTTACATTGTCTTTGATGACCTTTAGCTCTTGTTTTATGTGACCAGACTCATTTACATAGAAGCAACATTCTTCTCCCAGGAGTGTGTGCAAGTATCCCCTTCTTGAGCAGTTAGGATGTCAAGAGCCCTTCGATTACCTGACACAATCCCTATTAGGGAATCCCGGGATCATTGTTGTTGAGCCAAGGCTCAAGCAGTAGATTTTGCCAGTTTAGCTATGGTTAGGATAAGATTTTTATCAACAGGTCATCACGGACAATATCAATCCAAAGGACAAAGCCTTTGGTGATGGTAATCAATGGAGAGTAGATGGGGTGTAAAAAAGAGGTCACCAAGTTTCACCTAGACTTATGAGATTGAGGGTGTTTTTTTCCTTCAACAAGAACTTGAAATGGAATATTATGATTTCCTAAAAGACATTATTCTGTCATATGCCAGCTGTCTAGACATTCATAAGCCCATGGTTCCCTGTGGTAATCACACATAGAAGTGTACCCGAAAGGGGGCACATAATATACAATGCCTTCTAGTTCTGTAGCAGAGTCTGTGGTGAGGAGCACTTGGCAACGTCCTTTCCACTGGGGTGTGAGGGCTTAAGTCTTTCTCAGATGATGCTTCCAGAATACTCAGTCCTCAGGCTCTAGACTGTGACCAACAGGATTCCTTTAAACTGGAATCCGGGAAAGCTGCTTTAACCTGTTGATGATAGGCTTAAGCATAAGACATTAGAGACTTGCTACAGATGGTCATACTAGCATAAGGCAACAATTGTCTCATGTGAGGTTAGTTTATATTTTCCAAAGAGGGTACTTCGAACAGTCAGCGAGACCGAAAGTAATACCCTAGGCTGGGTGGGGGGGTCCAGTCCATAGGTATATAACAAAACCTAGAAGACAATTAGACTAGAATCTAGTATCTACAAAAGTACAAACATAATTTTTCCCTCAACAAGTACCCTCATTTTCTTTTTACCAGAAATAATCACAGTAAAACTAATTTGTTTACATTAAAAACTTAGCCTGATTATTTATACAAGTGAAAATATGAATACTCACTGAGATTTTCTGAATTCTGGAAGGATTAGATAGGGAGAAAAAGTAAATGTTTCATCTTTGGTCACAAAGGTATATCTTACCAAGTTGTTGCTAGCTTAAGAGAAAAGATTTCTTTAAATGTGGAAAAACCAAACAGTAGAGCATCTTTCTCAGTTCGTGTGGTCCCATGTAATTTCATATTTCTTCTGCTTGAATCCAGTTTTCCCATTAGTTTTCTTGACTTTGCCTGATGATTGAGGATGATAGGAATGGTGGTAATTCCAATAAGTTTGTAAGGTTGTTGTTAAAGTTTCTATGATTTGGGGCCTGCCTGGTGGCACAGTGGTTATGTTCGCATGTTCTGCTTCCCGGGGGCTAGGGTTTGCCGGTTCGGATCCTGGGTGCGGACATGGAACTGCTTGTCACACCATGCTGTGGTAGGCGTCCTACGTATAAAGTAGAGGAAGATGGGCATGGATGTTAGCTCAGGGCCAGTCTTCCTCAGCAAAAAGAGGAGGATTGGCAGTATTAGCTCAGGGCTAATCTTCCTCAAAAAAAAAAAGAAGAAAGTTTCTATGATTTGCCCAGTGAAGTGGATGCCTCGATCACTGGAGACTGTGGAAGGTATATCCCAAGTGAGAAATACATTTTCTAACAGTTTCTTTGCCATTTTAAAGGCATCAGCTTTGTGACAAGGGAAGGCTTCAATCCATGTGGAAAACATACATACAGCAAGAACACAATGGTAACTCATACTAAGTAGCAGTTGAATGAATTCCAGCTGCAGATGCTCAAAGGACCCAGAGGGAGGAATTCTGAGGCCTCTGGGGACAGAGATAGTTTTTCTTAATGCGTTATAGTGAGTGAAGGAATGTAGAATGAAAAAAATGGGGTTTTCCAGGGAGCCAGAAAGAAACAAGTGGCCGTCTTGGGTTTCCCATAGCTCCGATTGTTAATTTACAGCCCTTGTTTACCCATCTTAACTTCTCTGATTCAGGAGCAGACTGTTGCCATGTTACAGGGATATCAGGATGGCAAAAGTCTGGCAATGAAGAGTCAAATTTTTTTTAACTATTTGTAATCTTTGCTTTCCAGTGAAACTTAGGAAGCAGGCAATTATAAACTGTCTATGATATATTAGCATCCTGTAGTAGATTAGCAAATGCGTAAACACATTTCATAGTTTTTGGAAGCATATTTCTCTTTACAGCAAACTTTTCAATGGGGCACAAAACATGTCTATTAATAACCCAAATATTGTTTGTCTCTCTGTTAAAAAAAAAAATTAGAAAGTCAAAACTAGAAAAACTTATGCTTAGCAATCAATGTCTCAGAATGCCATCCTGTCCAGAAATGATTTAGATATTCAATCAATATCTATTATTTGGTTTAACTTAGTATAAGTTTTTATCTTATTTAAATTTATTTAAATACTTGTTTTTAACAACTATGTTTGTATGAGATGTTAAATCATAAGCCATCATTCCAAGTCATTCCCCCTACAAATTCTGTAACACAGACAGCATGAGCCCACTGTACCAGTAAACCAAGGTAGAAAAAGTTGTATTTTGCATTATATTCAGTACTGATAACTCTGAAGACATGCCTGTTTTTCTTAAACCAAGTTAAATTATCTTTCATTTATCAAAGATTATCTCAGATCACTTGAACTTGAAAAACACTTGAACTTGAAAAACATTTGTATTAGTTTCTATATTTCTGAGAGTTTTAGGAATACTCAAGTTATATAAATGTTTAATTTTGGGAATACCACCCAGATGTAGAAAAATATCATATATATGTATAGAGAGAGAGACATACATACATAGACATACAGACACAAACAAAGGTCTTTAAAAATTTTAGCCATCTCTCAGGTACAAAATTCAAAGGAATAGTTGGATCCAAATTGTGTTTCTGGCAGATGGATTAAGTTTACCTGCTCAGATGGCCAAAGATTTTTACTAAAGATGTATTTTTTCTTGCTGAGAAAGACTTGCCTTGAGCTAACATCTGTTGCCAATCTTCCTCTTTTTGTATGTGAGCTGCCACCATAGCACTCCCACTGACAGACAAGTGGTGTAGGTCCACACCCAGGAACTGAACCTGGGCCGCTGAAGCGTAGTACACTGAACTTAACCACTAGGCCACCAGGGCTGGCCCTGTAAGGATCTTTTTCAGAGCTCTTTTGGAAGTCATTTTGTTCTTTGGAAACTTCTGCATATCGATCAAAGAATGCATTCCATTGTCTCTGAGAGGTTTGGGGTCCTCTCTTTTAAGGGTGACCCTTAATATGGATTTAGCTAAAATTAAGCTTCCCCAGAATGGCCATTACAATTCCAAATTATTTCAAAAGTTCACCCATTTCTACTTGCTTAGCTTTAGATCTCTTATTTTCTAACTGTGCACGCAAATAAACTAATTTAGTTATTTCAAATAAGCCCTATTGGGGCCAAGCAAGTTTTAAATCATCCTTGGGTAATATGGGTCCATCAAAGTAAAAATTTACAAGAAGAGGGACCATATTCTTTAAATATAAATCCAGCTAGGGTTCCCAAAGGAGGTTGATCATTTATGGTTGTTCTAGAACAATTGTTCCCCATAATTTAGAGGGGGCTGTTCTTGGATGACCGAGGCAGGAGGGTATAGGTCCTGGTTGAGTATGTGCTGCTTGTGAGGACCACTTTCCAAAACGTCACCAATGGTCCATTGGTCTCTCTCTCTTACCCGTCTCAGAAAATCCTGAGCACCAAGTGGTGTCAGGTTGCTCAAGGTACTAGGATGACCAGTCCTCTATGTGTACCTTCCAAATAAGCTTATGAATTTCCCTCTCACCCAGAAATAGAGTGTGTTCTTCTGTTGGGAGCCCTGTGAGACCTTTGCATGTCATGAACAGAGTCCCAACACTTCCACTAGATTTCTAGTCACCTAGAAACAGCCCAAAGAGGGTGGGAAGGATCAGTGTCTCTTATCTTTGGAGTCAGAGGACTCTCATGTGGCTAACAGGAGAAATTAAGAAGTCTGCCTTGGTTATCAAGAACAGCTGAATTTCAAATTGTAAAGAGGTGTGGCCACTTGAGTAAAATGAAAAACGCTTAGAGCTACAATAACACCCACCAGGAAGTGTCCTTAAACTGGAATCCTCTGCCTAGTTAAAACGAGGATAGAATCCTCCCCTCCAAAGGACTAAGGACAGAACCAGTTAATCCACCCAAATAAAATCTGGTCTGAACTTCAGCCGAAAATAGGAGGTTCCAATCCAGGAGAACTTAACACCAGAACTCCAAGCCTTGCCAGTGGAAACGCTAGAGAACAAGGGTTCTTGGAGTTACCTTCTGCATGCGTGTCCCTAGTGGGCCTGGGGATTGGAGATCAGTTGCTCTGGATCCTGCCGACTACACCAAGAAATGTTGATGGAGGGAAAATCACTACAATTTAAATAGCAGATATTTATTTGGGCAATTGCAACTCAGGAAACACAGATTCAGGCAGAAGCCCAAAATGTGCTCCAAGGAAGACAAAAGAGGCAATGGTTATAAAGGCAAAAAGAGAGAAATTGCACAGGTTGTTTTACGAGATTTGTGATTGGTGTCGGCAACAACTGTTACTTCTTGGCTATACGTGATTGGTTGCTAAGGCCATCTCTAAGTCAAAAAGTGCTTATCCATCTTATCCATCCATAATTTACTCCATTTTGTTATCGCTTTCCATGCTTGTTTGGGGAAGAGGTAATGATTTAGGGCCTCCTGGAGCCCCAGCTCCTCTCCAAGCCCGTAAGGGTGCCAAAACCAAACCCAGCTGAGAAATGAGAAGAGGCAAGGCACAGAATTGAAAACCATCCCGAATTAAGACCATGAGTTTGCTTTATAGAATTTTTCAGATCTTCTCTTCTACCAGCCAGTAAAAGAATAAAAATCATTGAAGGACTTTGAATTTTAAATTCAGGGGTGAATTAATGTTTGAAACCAACTTAAACTCAAAACTGGGGTCTTCTCTTTTAGCCATTCTGTTTTTGTTGTGGGGGGCACTACTGCATTGATGCTCACTGTAGGTAAGAGACTTTGCTCAGCGAAACAAACCTGTTTCCTCTTTGCCACTTATTAGCAAGTTTACTTAGTTCCACGGAGCCTCAGTTTCCTCATCTGTAAAACGGGGATAGGACTTTTCTGGGCAAATTGGCTGAGAGGCTTAAATGAAATAAAACTTACAAAACACTTAGCCCTGGACCTGGGCATTTAGTAGGTGCTGGAAAATGTGTTTCTGCTGCAGTCACTCTTGTTAGTCCTCATACTCTGCTGTTTGGAGGTCTCCAACTAAAAAAGATTTTCCAGACATGGCCTATCTTTTATAGTATTAGGACCTTTATTTAAATTATGCCTCTAAAAACTGAGAAGCCTCATTAGCAAACCTCCAACCCGATGAGATTTAGTGAACCATTTGTACCTGATTTCCAGAACTGTTATTACCTAGACTCTTGGAGGGCCAGTACATTGTAGAAAACCACACTCAGTTTTTTCTTGAACTTAGTCATAAGAATCAGTCCCTTTTCCATATTTTTTTCACACGGGAAGTTATCATCCAATCATTCTGAGATGGAAGGGTTATAAAGAATTTGGACCTCTGCCCCAAAGCCTGCTCTGTCTCAGGAAGCTGGGAGAGGGCATGGCTGGGAGGTGCAGATGTTTTAGCCACGTTTGTTGTTTTAGTGTTAAATGGCAAATGACATTCTTTCCTTGGCTTCTGAAACACCATCCTTTCCTCCCTCCGTCTTCTCTCCTGTTGCTCTTTTCACTGAGGCTCCTGACTTGCTTTTCTTCACAGTTTCCTGAATATTAGTTTTCCCAGGGTTTCATTCTTCACTCCCTCCTTTCTCATTATCTTTAATTATTACAGAGTATTGGAGGAAAAAATATGTATACTTTCTTATTTCTTCTTTTGATGTCAGATTGAAAGGGCTTGAACTCAGTATCATCATCTCTTAAAAATGATCATTCCCATGCATCATTTAGAAAAGCTGGGGCTAATCATATTTGTGATCACTTGAAGCCTTTTATTACACAATTATCATAACACACATAGGTAAAATAATATTCTCCCAACACATTCAGAAAAGGGCTGACAAAACAGTAGATGTAATTGGCAGTGAGAATTAGTCCTAGTTTTCTTGATTCTGGACACATTTAACCTGAAAATTAAAATAAGTGATAATTTTACAATTATTAAGAAAATCTTAGAGTCTGTCTTAAAAATTAAATATTTAACTTGAAGCTTATGTGTAAGCTGTGTATTATAGAATGGTTACCATGTATTGCACAACTGTTTCATGAGAATTCTTACAAAATGAGTAATTATGAGTAAAAATATCACTTCCACCATGCAATTCTGAGTTTGGAAGATTCAAACTGCATAAGTGGAATAGATATTTCTAACTCAAAATAATTATTGTAAGATGTTTAGTGCTTAAAATTCAATTTTTAATAAATTAATAATAAGGACTAATGAGGCTGCAGAAATTATATAGACTCTTATTACAATCAGCATGAAAATAGTTGTGATCCATAATCAGTCATGCAATTTTATTGCTGGAAGAGTTCTCAGACAACTTCTATTGTAATGACCTCCTCGTTTAGGGGAGGGAACCAAGGTTGAACTTGCATTAGGAACATGTCTGCAGAAGACCACAGCTATGAGGAAGATATGTTGGTTAAGGTTATTAGTTCCTCTGGAATCCACTCTGACTAGTTCAAGCCAAAAAAGAATTTCTTAAGGATAGCAGGTAGCTCATAGAGAGATCCAGAAGGCCCCAGTAGAAGGAATCTAAAGTTTTACAGCCAGGAACAGTGCCCAGCCACATGGTGGGAGCTTCTCCTGCTGCCACCACAGCTCAGTGTGCAGCACATTTAGGACTGGATGCCAGAAACTCTGCCACTGCCCATTTTGAAAAGTGAGAGCCCCTATCATAGCACAGATTTCCCAGTGGGCAGCGACCTCCACACTGCTCACTTCCAATCTTATTGTGTATGGCACATCTGATTGGCCAACACAAGTCCTGCTTCACCCCGGCTCCAAGGGAATCTGGCGTGTGAGTCGTCTGCGTTCTACTTTGGGAAGGCATGTATAGATTAGGTGGGAAATTATCAGTATGTAGTGAGGGTTTTCAGATGTGTGGCCAGCTGCCAACTGGCAGACAGCCACTTCAGAAAAGAAAATAGGAGAAATGATCTAATTGAACTGAAGGAAAATTTTAAACAGAAGAAGCTACAAACAACTTTTCTCCCAGCCTAGGGGGGAGAAGATCTGAGAAGGAAAAAGCACTGGTCAGAGACATACTTTTATGATTTGGGTTCTGGTTCTGCCATAAATAGCTGTGTTAACTTTGGCAACACAGCTGTCCTCTCGGGTGCTTATTTTTCTTATCTGTAATAAGCGAGGGGCTGGATAAACACTTTGTGTCCTGTGGAAAGTGTTCCTGCATTCAGTGTGAGCCTCGCCCCACAGTACCCTTGTACGTTTGTGGTATGTGAGATGACTCTGTATGTTAAGCAGCAAGCATTTTTATTTTAATAATTCTGCATATATTTTAATGTGCTATAAAAAAGTTAACTTCAAACTCATGATCTAGGTGTCACTGACAAGCATTTCAGTGGATAATTTTGCTTAAGACAAGGCTAGATTAAAGGTTACAAGTAAATCTATTTTTTTAAATATTCAGTAAATATAATATAGTTATGGCAGATTTAAAAATGTTATGTCAATAGGGTACAAATAACCAGTTTGGGAAACAAGATCCAGAGCAGTCAGCCTCATATTTTAGTGTGCATATCGAATCAGTGGGGATTTTATTAAAATGAAGATTCTGATTCAGGAAATCTGGGGTGAGGCTGAGATTCTGCTTTTCTAACAAGCTCCCACTTGGTGCTGCTGCTGGTCTGGCAACCACACTCCGAGCAGCAAGGATGCTGAATTGTGCTGAATCTGGGTCACTTAGCCTTCTTGTACCTTAGGTTACCCAAACAGTGATTGAGGAATCTCGTTAAAAATGCAGATTCTCAGATTCTAAGGCAAGAAATTCTGATTCACCAGGTTGGGGTGAGGCCCAGGATTTTATATAGTTAATAGGTACACCCAGGCGTTTCAGATGCAGATGCCTGGGGACCACCCTGGGAAAAAAGATGAGCCTCAGTGACTGAGATGGCCACAGCATATCAGGGAGCAGTGATGTCCATCTTCATCTCTAAGGAAAGGAGCCCCTTTCTACCTGCCCTGCGGGATAAGAATCTTTGGAAAATTTATCTCATAACATGTGATTACTCATCTGTACTCTTCAGGAGCACAGAAATACTCTCCTTCATTGAGGGAGAAATGCTGCCTAACACTGGGGGCTATGGGTTATGAGCCTACGGCTCATCCCTCTTGGGGTGTGGCCCAAATAAGTCACCCTGTGCTGTTTTTGTCACAGGAGAAATGATTGTCAGTGAAACCTAGATGAGCTGAGGTTTAGTTAAAAAAAAAAAAGAAAGGAAAGAAAATACTAATGATAAGCAAAAAAGGAATTTTTAAGCTATATTTTTATGAAGAAAGTAGTATAAGGACAAGGTCTGCTCAGGGAATTATAAAATATATGAGTTGGAAGGGGTCTTACTTCACCAGCTTTATTTTACAGAAGTAAACGAAAAATGAAAATAAATAAGGTGGCTGTGAGGAACACTTTGCAGGGGAATTCAGAGGGACTCCACTCGCTTTGACTGCCCTGTGGGATGCAGGGTACAAAACTGTGCAAACGAGCTCTCTGCCTTTTTAATGCCAGCTGGCCGTCACCTCTGCCTTGGCTGGATGTACCACTGAGTCATTGCTCAGCTGTCACAGCTAGGCCTGAGGCCACAGCTGGGCAATCACAGACCACCCCCTGCTCCTCCACCGACCACTGCTTCCTCCTCCACTCACATCCCAAGCTCGGTATCCTGACTATTGTAATTAGTTTATGGCATTGGAAAAAGCTGATTTTCCATTCTCCTTTTACCATTTCCTAATTCTTTTCTCTTCACCCCGTCATTCATTCTATATTAGTTGGCATTCTTCTATAAGAGCGTTTTCTTTCCCCCTTTTACTTACTTATCCATTCATTTATTTATAGCAGTGTGGATTTAGGAATTCTTATTTTATTCAATGGCTTAAAATTCATTCTTATTTATTTTGATTTTTTTAGTTATAATAATATATAATGTATAATAATTCAGTAGAATTCTGACTCTCCTAAACTGCTCTTTAAAAAAAAACCCATTACACAATTTGAAGTGTATTTTCGAATCCCTAGTGGTGGTCATTATTAATTTGCTTTATAGTTTAAAAAGATATTTGAAGGCGTGTGTTTGCAAGAGCACCACCGTCGCTCCCTTATTTTGGAAGAGCCCCAGGGTGACAGCCTAGGAGCCGGAGACCTCTGCCGTCAGCTAGCAGAGCGCACACACCCGTGGCCGCACCGCCGGCTGCGTGACGAAGCGAGCGGGCCTTCCGGACGCCAGCCCCGTGACCGCGCGGCGCAGCGAGCACCGCCCTCCGCAGGAGCGCCCGGAGCCCGGGGCGGCGCCCGGGAGGAGGGCGGGAGCCGCCGCGTCGCCGTCCCCGGACCGCCCCGCCCCTCCCCGCCCCTCCCCGCCCCGTGCGCTCTCCCGGCTGGGGCTCAAAACTGAAACCGCGGGGGCCGAGCCCAAGCAGGAATGCAAACATCCTGAAAACCCAGCCGAAGTCCCTGGGCCGGGAGCCGGACGCAGTGAGTACCGATCTCGGCCGCTTGCCTCCAAGGCTGCATCCGCTTCCCAGGAGGGCGACCCGAGGCGCCGCCTTCGCGCCGGGCCCTGCGCCTCCGAGGCTCGGACCCTGCTGCTGGCTCCCCAGCTTGGACGTGCGCCCTTGCTAGTCTCTTGACCCTGAGGATACATTTCTTTCCAAATGGGTTCTAAGTTAAGTTGTGTTACTTGTCGACCCCTCCTCCCTGTCGGTGACACTGTTGCTGAGACTTCAGCTGGAAATGTGTCTGGTGACCGGATACAGCAGGGTTACAAAACCAGGGATTTGTGGTTTGGCATTTCTATGTCTAGGGGTAAACCTCTTCTTCTCCCCCAGCTCTGCCCCCACCACTATGCCGACCTCCGTTTTAGAGAATGAGCTCACTCTGTATAACCTTTCCATGTACCTTGTACACGCTGGGTGTGGTGTGGCAAATGTTGTAACTTGTTCCTCTTCTGTTTCCTTGAACTCAACCTGAGACTGTGGTCAGATAATATCGCTGAAGGGTACTTTGTATATATCTTTCCAGAATGCAAAGTGTTTTCATAGAGATTTAACAATCTCTTCTGTACTGTTATGGTTCCAGCGTTCCTCAGTTATAAATGAGCAAGAGGCAAGTTCTTTATTCCCATTTTACAGCTGGAGAAAATAAGGCAGAGAGTTTAGGAAGCTTCCTGAAGTGGCAGGACCTTGGGGCCTCTGACTAGTTCTCTAGGAACCTACCTATGTATCAGAGGAGTGCTTACTCAGCAGCTGGATTGTTCTTGCTGTGAGATGTTTTCTAGAGAGGAAACCTCTGCATTGCAGGGAAGTCAGTAAGGAGTGGCATCTACTGTTAAGAGGAAAGTTTATTTTCTAGTAAATAACTATAGAGTCCCTCTTCCTGACATTTTGTTTGTGGGCACTGAATTCAACTTTTGTACACTGATTTTTCAGTATCTAAAAGGATATTTGTTGCTAGGAATGTGGTAGGGAGGGAGTGCTGCCTGGGTTCTAGAAGGCCGTATAGGATTAAAACAAAATAGTGACATTTAGCAAAATCATGCCGACCTAGGAAAGGCCACATCTGCTGACTGATGGAGGAGCGATAGGCAGCCAGTAGCAATGAGGGTGGCATGGGAATCCGTGTGCAAGCAGTAAGGACTCTTGGAGTCTATTATAAACAAGTGGGCTTTACCCACTGCATGACAGTGCTCATGAAGCAGCACATTCAAGCATAAATGTTGACAGTGCTTCAGTTCTCATGCTTTGAGAGGAGATTCCCAATGCAGGAGAGGAGTTGATTATATAGTATGAGTGATGAGTTCAGTTCCTTGATTGTTGTGTGAATTGGTCAAGTATAATTCCCACAATGAAAACTTCCAAGGTATCACATAAAATAACAGTTTGAAAGAATGAAACCGAAAAGAAAAGAAAGCCATTATGAAAACGTGAGGCATTAATTTGAACTAACTTCTTAAAATCGGCTAAGTATTTATCTTCCTGTTCATTGTTTATAATAACAATTTATCATGAAGGCATCACTACTTCTTAGGTGGAACTATTACTTTTCCTGAAATGTGAACTAATTGGTCAGTCCTGTTTAAATAAAAAATCCACAACCCATGTTCTCCTGTGTACATATATAGCTTTGTCTTCTCTCTCATTGTACCTTACAGTGCCCTCATTTTGGAGACTATATGAATCTGGAATACATGTTTCAGCACCAGTGTCTGACCTCATAAGAGGAACGTAGTTTATCCTATAGTTTTTCTGATATATTGAATTAATAATCTGCATACTGGGAAAGTACATTGAGTCTTCACAAACAATTGCATTTTATTTTTTCTCTATGAATAGCTTTTAACTTAAAAATGTCAGCTACTCAATATTTCTCAACAGGATACTATTGGCATTTGGGGTGACAATTCTTAATTGGGCAGGACTGTCTTGCTCCCAGTGAATGCCAGAGCATGACCAAAAGCACTTTCACACATTTTAAAATACCCTTTAGTTGGGTGCTACCTCCCCTAGTTAAGAACAATTGAGCTACACTATTTTTATGGAAAGCCATCAAAATAGTTACTCAGTCCCATTATTTCCAATTTTAAAGGACACTTTACAACATCTCTTAAGACATGCTGACTTCTGAGCAAGTCCATATAGTCATGCGTCACTGAACTATGGGGATGCGCTCTGAGAAATGTCTCATGAGATGACTTAATCGTTGTGAGAACATCATAGAGTACTTACACAAACCTAGATGGAAGAGCCCACCACGCACCTAGGCTGTTATGGTACTGATCTTATGGGGCCGCTGTGGTATTCGGTCCGTCGTTGACTGAAATGTCGTTATGCCGCAAGTGACTATATTTGGACACTGGAGATTTGGGTGGAGGCTGTGCCTGATCCTGCTGCCAGTAAGATGATGTTGTTAGCCTTGCGCTCAGCTGTCCACTCCAGGCAATAAATGATTAGAGAATGACTCGTACAGGTTCTAGTAGAAGAAGAGATCAGCGTAATCTATATTAGAACAGAGTATTGTTATAGCAACATTTACTGAAAATTACTATGTTCTAGGCACATGCTGAGTGTTTTACATGATGTGTGATAATGTAGCAATGAGATTTGCTGGCATTTTATTATGCGCATTTTACAGGTTAAGAATGTAAGAACCTGGTCTCTTAACCACCACGCTGAGTTTCTCAGCACGTATTTAATAGCTCTCCCTAAAATGCTTTCCAAAAGATGAGCTTCAGTGCTCCTTCTCATTCAGGACATGAAAAGTTATCACACACAAAAGTCTCATTTGGGTACATGGTCTCGTTTAGCTACAGTTACTTTTGTTCTTAGAATGCCAGCTTTTTACTGTGCTGTGAGACCCTTGAAGACAGGATCCACGTCTTTGTACCTCCATAGCATCTACTGGGGTAACTTCTGCATAGTAATTGCTCAATAAATATTTCCTGAATTGAAAAAGATTAGGTTTATCTTCTTGTGAACAAGCCCTAAGATGCTATTAGTATAATATGCATTAGTGTAGAGATTTATCCTGGGTAGGTAGAGAAGGTAAAATAGTATTCATTTTTATTCTCTGGGATTTACAAGTAGAGTTTTGAAACTTAATATCTGTCTTTTGGCTAAAGAGTGGATAATCAAAAAATATTAATAAGGAACACTTTTTCTTCTTCTGTTGGGGGGGTGGGGTGTAGGGACTGGAGAAGGGTCTACAATTGGCCAAACGTGGTGCTAGGGATACAGAAGTGGAGGATGGTCCATATAACAAATACAAAAGCAGTGGGAAAAGTGTTAAATAGCATTGCTATCCAGGTGCTGTCAGGCACAGTGGAAGGCTGAGGGAAGGGGACTGAGGTTAAGCTTGGGGCCTGTTTTTTTGGAATAAACATAGGGAACATAAATCCCTTAAAGGAGATCTACAACCGAGAGGCCAGTCTAAAGCAGAAAATACCAATTGCCAAGATGGACACAGACTCCGAGGACGGGGATGTTACTCAAGTGGAGTATTGTCGATCAGAGGCAGAGCCCTTAGAAGTCAGATACACATCCAGCTTCCCAAACATTGGCTCTCCTCGTTCATATTTTCTTAATCTCTTCCTTCCCTGCTTGCCCCTAACTACGAGTCAAGACACTGCAGTCTCCCCATGCACACTTTTACATGTGCCGTTAGGTGGAATTGAGAGTTCTCATTAATTCTAGGGTTCTCCAGTGAGATATTCTTGACTGTTCCCTGTAGACAGACTGAATCTCCATCAAGTATCAGATATACTCAAGATTTCCTTTTTGTCCTGGGCTCTACACGGTTTAACTGGAGACCCCACCGCTGACTTGGGTCTGTGTTGTCAGTCCCCAGGCGAGCTATGAAGGTGACAAATTCCTGCTGTTCATCTTCCTGTTTCTTTCTTCACCTCCAAACCCAACGTGCAGGAGAGCATAGACAAGGTCATCGGCAGTCAAGATAACCTGCCCCTGAGTTCCAGACGTATTTATCTCTAAGGACACATTTATCTTAATCTGTTTTCTTATTTCATATTTGGCAGCCACTACCTGGGGATACATATCCTTAACAAGACAAGGATCCGGGTTTACTCACCTTTGACCGTTTTCAGGGTTTCCTCTCACAGAAATATTGGCACAGCTTAGTGACAAGGGTGCCGCTCTGTCTGTTTTATTGGTGGTGTTTGTTTCTTTTCTTATAGATCCCTTTGCAACGCTTAAAAAAATCAATTAACATTGAGTTTTATTTGGGGAAGATTTCTTATATGCTAGAAAGAAGATTTGGGCCTGCTTTTTGTGATTAATCAAGTTAACTATGGAAAACTTTTTTTTTTAAATATTGCCAACACACATAATTTTCCCTAGTTCTATAGCCCCTGGCACATACTGATCATAATGGATAAGATGTTGGTGAGCAGTGAAGGCAACATTAACCCGTTTCCCAGTGAGTCTTGCTGATGGACTCCTGAGGAATGAAGAATGTAACTGTAATCTAAACAAGCCCTCCTTAATTGCAGAGTTGTGCTTTAACAGGTGGGGTCTCCTTAGAAAAGAGAAAGTGTTGATCCTCAAACAGAGAGTGCAGGCCGGTAGGGTAATTCCAGACTAATCCATAGCCCTAGGGCTCTCCCAGGCCTTGTCCTGGCGATGTGCTGCACCCCCTTGGAATTCTCTAAGACAGCGTCTCATGATGTCTGGTCTGGAGAGCATCTGCATTAAATTCACCTGGGATATTTGTTTAACGATGGAGATTTCCCAAGCCCCACCTCAGACCTGCCCAATCAGAATCTCTGAGGAATCTATGGCTTAATAAACTCTCTAGATAAATCCTTGCACCTATTAAAGTTTGATAACCACTGCTCTAAGAAATGAGTTGACCATACAGAGCCTGTCTGTAAGTAGTCTGCTGGCCTTAGCAGTGCAGCACAACCTTGCTGAGAATTCTAGCCATCCATCCACAGAGGCTCAGACTTCTGAATTATACTGAAGGTCCCCCGTGAACTGAATTGATTGATGTTCATGGCCCAGTTTTGGAGCCTAAGCAAAGACCTGGACCAATCCCATTTCACTCAAAGTTGCCGTAAGAGATTGAGGCCAGCTTAGGCCGGCTCTGGACTCTGTAAACTCTCTGAACTCTGTAGTGGGTTGAGGTCCCCTGCGCAAGTGACTTAAGTATAAAGACGTGAACCAGGCTTTGGCGCCTCCAGAGTTGCTCAGGATGGTCGTTAGGGGAGGAAAGAGAGAACATTGTTCCTATGGAGAAACCAGGGGTTTAGTCTCCTGCTATTGTTTCTTTATTACCTATTCTAAGAGGACAACCAGAAAAAGTAGCAGAGAATTGAATTATTTGTACATTTTTCAGTTACATGTGCTTTTCCTACTTTTTCTTTATCATGAAAATAGGAAATTGTCTTATATCCAACATGGCAAATAAAACCCTTTTATATAACTCCATTACTATGGCTAGTCATCAGTACCCTGGAATATAAATATTCTCATGCTAATATATGTCTGAAACAGTGCCTCACATGCTTTTAGACACCTCTCTTTTCATAATATTTAATTTACAGAGGTGTATCAGGATCAGAGGCCTTGGTCTACAGCAAGGAATTGAAATTGGTAGCCAGAATTTATCTTCCAGGATTCTTAACTTCTCTTTCATATTCACCATCTCTTTATTTATCTCTGTATTTATTTATTTATTTTTTATATTAAATTTTGTTCAATATTTCTATGTGTCTGGATTAGAAGAGTCTTTTTCCATCAGAACTCAGACTGATTTTTCTGGGAATGTGCAATGTATTAAAAATGTTTGAAAGCCTTTAGATGGGGAATGCATGCTCTACTTTGTCACAAAACCCACTACTCCCTCTTCATACTGGCCTGACTCTACCATCCCCCAACACGTGTGTTCATTTGAGTTTTAGACCTTAGGTATACAGAGATGGACAAATATTATTTTCTGAGAATTCAATTAATCATTTGAAAATTGCATCCTGTTTTGTTTCAAATGTTCTTGCAGCTGAGCCATATACTGGATATATGTACCACTAGGAGCTTCTCTAATGGTCCAGAATATCTGCCTATAAAATGACAGCAATATTGGGCTTGGTGATGTCTACAGCATCCTACTGCCTTATAGTGTAAGAAAGATGTTATAGGCATGATCATAAGCGTCAAGTGTCCCTGAGTTTTAGGGCCGTAAGCCTGGAGAGAACGAATATCCTTGAGGTACCGCAGGACTGTCTTTTTAGGCAACATCTAGGCTCTTCAGTAACCTGGGCTGGCAATATTGGCACCAGAAAGCTGGCTGGAAAATACTTTGGAAAAGTAATTTTGTGAATCTATCCTTATATCTTATGTGACCTGGTCCCTTTATTTTGACCAAATAAAAGTGTGAAGAGACTTAGTTTGTCCCCGGAAGAAAAGTGCCAGTGGATAACAATAGGTGGTAGAAAACAATGGTCCTTTCACTGACCCACTGTAAAGCCCTGTCTTGTTTAAAACTCCCACAGTAGCAGTTCTCAATGTCAGGAAGTTTCAGAGCCATCTGAGGGGCTTACAGCTTTTTCGGCTACAGTCTTTCTCCCTCTTCCTCCTGCCCTTTCCCCTTTGTAAGTTGAAGTGTCCATGGCCCGCCCTCCCTCCCTACACACTGCCTATGAGTGATTCTCTTCCTGGACTAAAAACTACCGAGCTAAGGTGTTAATGCTTGGCCAGTCACATTGCTCAATGGCTTGACATAACTTTCATTGCCAGTAATCATTATCTTGGTATAAAATGTTTAAATAGTTATGGATTCCTGCATATTTTGCATACAGTTGCAATGATTAGAATTCATGATCATTTTTTCCCTAGCAATATTATAAAACTAAATTATCGTCCATGTGATATCTTACTCTAACCTTGAGTTTTAAATCAATCAATTAATTGTTTGGATTGTAGCCATAAAGGATGCACATCACTAAGAAACAATGTAACCTCTTGCTGAATATTCAGAGATCCAAAAGGAAAGGTTAACATCTTTGACTATTGAGTTTGAGCCTTCCCTTGGTATCAAGAATCTTTCGATGATTGCAGTAATAGGTGCTAAATTATTCTCAATTGATGTTCTTGTGGTAAGACAGGATTCCTAGCCTAGCAAATTGGAATTGTTTCCTTCTCTGACAATCCTATTTTTATACCTCTTTACATGTTTCCAAAGATCGAATGTGATGAACACTGATGTACATATTTGCGTAAAATCTTGGCAAAATATGCCAGCTGATTTTCAGTTGAACCAGTGGTAAACCGCATCTTCTTTGTGTATCTATAACTTCGCCACATTCTTCCATGGACCAATGAACTGAAGATTTGGTTACTATTCAAAATGGAAAGACAACCAATAGGAAACAAAAAAAGCTTAACAAAGGACATTCTAGCTAGTGCTGATAATCCAAAAATAATTCTGGAATGCTCTGGAAGAGGGGTTAGGTCAGCAGCATGTGTGTAGTTGGAGAAGCTCTCTAGGATCTAGAAATTTGAAAATAAATGGAAAGAAGAAAAAGAAACCAGCCATTTATTAATTTATTGAACAACTACTATGCTAAGTGAGTTACATGGGATTTCATATAATCCTCCTAAGAGTTGTATATTTTCCAACTAGGTAAGAGGATGTTAGGACAATTTTAGAAATGAGATGATGAAGGCCCAGAGAGGTTAAATAACTTACTCTGGGTCACACAGATAGCAAGATTCTCTTTGTTTCTAAAGTTCTTTTTAGTAGACTGCTCTTATGAAATCGGCCATTCAGTAGTTTATATCTAGGTAGTTTAAATAACTGAGAGAGGAATTTGTATCTAAATTCAAAAAAGCACTAGAATTCAATATTGTGTTCTCTATTGTTATGCTTGAAATCTTAATACTGTTGAAATTCTCTGTGATGGATGAAGTTTCCTACTTGTGTGAAAGAGAGTATTATACCTGATTGGAATTAGCAAATAATAGTTTCATTGACAAAGTTTCTTTAGAGGTTTTAATAGGCAATAAAGAAGGGGTGAATAAGCCATCTTTGAAATGGTGACATTTTTAAATAGCAGGATTAAATAGTATATAACTAAAAATTTCCTTATCTTGTAGGGAATAAAGAACTTTTATAGATTGAATAAGCAGCAAGGATCATATTTTTATATCAATTTCAAATGAAGCCTACTTTGAAATCTATTCTTCTATTCCACTGAATTTTCATCCTGGGGGAAAGTGGGATGAAATGTACAGAAGGTACTGTTATTATTCCCATTTTACAGATGAGGAAACTAAGGCACAGAGCAGTTAAGGAATTTGATCAAGGTCACACAACTGGTAGCAGAGCTAGAATTCAAACTCAAGGGGGTCTGGCTCCAGAGCCATTCTCCTAACCATTACACAACACTACCTATTTCATATCTGCAAAGATTAAACTTGCTGTTGGTATACATTTGTGAATTTGTTTTTCTTATGTGGCTTTTGGAATGACATTTATTTCACTCCACATTTTCTTTTTTTCTTTTTACTGAGGTATAATAAAACTTTTTATTAGTTTCAGGTGTACAGCATAATGATTCAATATTTGTATATATGGCAAAATGATCACCACAATAAGTGTAATTAACATTGGTCCCCATACATAGTTAGAAATTTTTTTGTGTGATAAGGACTTTTAAGATCTACTCTGTTAGCAACTTTCAAATATACAATGCAGTATTATTAACTGTAGTCACCACGCCATACGTTATATTGCCAGGACATACTTATTTTCTAACTGGCAGTTTGTACCTTTTGACCCCTTCACCGATTTGCCCATCCCTCAACCCCTGCCTCTGGCAATCACCAGTCTGTTCTCTGATCTATAAGCTTGTTTTTTTTTTTGAGATTCCCCACGTAAGTGAGATCATACAATATTTGTTGTTCTCTGTGTGACTTATTCCACTTAGCATAATGCCCTCAAGTTCAATCCATCTTGTCACAGACAGCAAGATTTCATTCTTTTTTAGGACTGACAGTATTCCATTGTGTATATATACCACATCTTCTTTATCCATTCACCCGCTGATGGACACTTAGGCTGCTTCCATATCGTGGCTATTGTAAATAACACTGTAATGAACATGGGTGTGCAGATACCTTTTTGAGTTGGTGTTTTCGTTCCTTCAGATGAATACCCAGAAGTGGAATTCTGGATCATTTGGTAGTTCTATTTTTAATTTTTTGAGGAGCCTCCGTACTGTTTTCCATAGTGGCTGCACCAACTTACATTCCCACCAATAGTGCCCAAGGTTCTCTCCTCTCCACATCCTCACCAACACTTGTTATTTTTTGCCTTTTAGATAGTAGTTACTCTAGCAGGTGTGAGATGTTATCTCTTTGTGGTTTTGGTTTGCGTTTCCCTGATGACCAGTGATGCTGAGCATCTTTACATGTAGCTGTTGGCCATCTGTATGTCTCCTTTGGGAAGATATCTATTCAGATGCTCTACTTATTTTGTAATCAACTTCTCTTTTTTGCTATTGAGTTGCATGAGTTCTTTGTATATTTTGGATATTAACCCCTTATCAGATGTATTATTTGCAAATATTTTCTCTCATTCGGTAGGTTGCTTTTCCATTCTGTTGATGATTTCCTTTGCTGTGCAGAAGCTTTTTAGTTTAATGTAGCCCCAGCTGTTTTTTTGCTTTCATTGCCTTTGCTTTTGGAGTCAGATTGTTCTCTTCACACCTTCACTTTGATTACTTGAAAATGAACTTGGACAGGGAACCTTCTTATAATTCCCATCATTTTGGCCTTCTTATGAATTCGAATGCACTGAGACAATTGTTCAGCACAGCTCAGAATTTTTTAGTGCTTATGCAATAATCATGTCATCAGTAACCATTTATGCTTTAAATGAGCTCGTAATCTTTTAGGATTTGTACAAATCTGTGCTCTTGCTTCCAAGATTCCTGCTCCTATTTTGACTGAAACCTGGACCGAAACAAGCCGAGTATTTGAACCTAAAGAAAATGCCATAATGTAGGGGCTGGCCCCATGGCGTAGTGGTTAAGTTTACCATGCTCTGCTTTGGCAGCCCGGGTTCGCAGGTCTGAATCCCAGTTGTACACCTACACCACTCGTCAGCCATGTTGTGGCAGTGACCCACATATAAAGTGGAGGAAGATTGGCACAGATGTTAGCTCAGGGCTGATCTTCCTCAGCAAAAAAAAAGCCATAATGTTCCCCTTTTTTTCTTTAAGAAAGCTAAACAACATTAGTGTATAACTCCTCAAAGCAGTAGTCACCACAGAACTGCTCTACCATTCTGAGACTGAGCAAGACTTTTGAGGCTGTTGGGATTCATAACATAATAAAAATCACTGCTGTTTACTGATTTACACGGCCACGCATTGAGCCAAGCACTTTATAGACACACCCTCATTTAATCCTCACTACCATTTTATGAGGTGGGTACATTTTTATACCCATTTGACAAATAAAAATCTTAAGTTTGCAAAGTTTAAGCAGCTTGCCTGAAGTTGAGCAGCTAGAAGGAAACTCCAGGTGTTTGGGACTCCAAAGGCTAAACTCCTATGTTTCCCATTTGGACATCTGTGATTGGGTTTAATAAGCTTCACATAATCATAGCTTGTAGTATTAGAGTTGTAGAACGATTGCATTCTCAAGCATGACAGTTTACAGATGAGGAAACTGTATTTCCAGGAGGTTAAGACTCAAGGTCACTCAGCTTGTCAAGAGCTGTCTTCCCTGTTGTTCATTATATAGCTTCTTTTATGCTGAAATTGCTTGACTCACTGGCTTAAGTAAATCCTAGCAGCACAAACCTTCTCTAGGGGAGGGACACGAAGAGGAAAGTAGCCTGTCTTTTTCGAGTCTATCTTCTCTACTTTGCTTTATCTTGGGCAAAGTCAGACATAGTTGGAATTATTTCATGTATCAAGAAAAGCAACCACGTTCCCTACAGGCATGAACACAGTCTCAGAAAAAAAGCTGCTTTTCTACTCTTTGAGGATTCATCTAGGCTCTGTGTCTTGTTCTTCTCCTTGCCCACAAAATAATTATCATCCCAGAAAAAAAAAACCACTGGAAAACTGGAGTTTGCAAGGCAATGAAAATAAGGCGGTTGTCTCGTACTGGAAGTTCAACTTCATGCCTTTTGTGGATTTTTTCTAAGCCCTCGGGGTGGTCTGGTGTCAGAGCTCTTAATCACACAGGGTGTGGCCAACCGCTCTCCAGTCTCTCTGGCTTTAGTTTAGATCACAGATCAGCTGTGGCTTTTATCCTGGTTGCCAGGCAACATGTGGATGTTTGTTTTGAGGTCTGCCCACATGTTGCATCAGAGGCCAAAGCTTCATGTGCTCTTCACTCCCCAGAGCAAGAAGAGCTTAGGCATCCTATTTTTATCTTAAGTCTGTGTGTCTGTTTTAATATATTTCATGAATGTGCAGCATACTCACCCGAGATAGAACCGTCTTCCATTTTCCCCCAGATAATATTCAGGTTGCCTCATTCTGCAGTGTTCTACTTCATCTAGCCAGTTGCACTCTGGACTGAGTTATCTCTGGTACTTTCCCACCTCTAACTCTTGCTCAAGCCATTTCTCTCACCTGGAATGGCTACGCTGTCTTAGCCTCCATCTCCATTTTTTGGAAAATCTAAATATTTTCTTTTAATTTTTGAAAGGGGAGTCAACTTATGGCAAAAAGCTCTTGGGCATTATTGTCATATCTGTTCAAATCCAAGCTCCACCGCTTTTTAACTGTGAGATCTTAGATGAGTTCCCTAACTTCTCTGAGCCTCAGTTTTCTCGTTTATAAAATACAGGTAGTGGCGATTACCACCTAGGATTTTGTAGAGATAGATTGAAATCAGATACATAAAGCAACTGTCACGGTTCCTGGCACACGGAAAATTCTATTGTCCCTACCTCCCTGTTGATCACATCATGATAAATACTAAATAAATAGTTCCCATCTTCTCTGTGAAGCCTTTCCTCACCATCTCCGAAAACTCACATCTCAGAAATAGCCTCCCTCTTCTGATCTCTTGTAACATCATTGTACTTCATTGTCCTTCAATCCTGTCACAATCGACCTTATCTCACGTTACATGCGTGCTGAGGTGTAAGTTGGTGCCCTGTGTAGATCTGCAGGCACAAAGCCCGTGTTCTCCCTGAGAGATGACTGACTTCATTCATAGATGATCCATTGTTTATTTTATTTTTTGGTATGATTAAACACTCTTCTTTGCTAGGTGAGTATATTGCAGGTCTCTTTAAAAGCACCATTATTATGCTAAATAATTAAAGGCATTGCAAGAATGTGTGTCATGGTGTGACAGCATGGCCAACAAGAGACAAACCCAAACTGGAATATTTGAATATTCGTTTCCTGAAGTGAATAATCCATCATTACAGAAAGTAAACCTGTGCTCACCATAGATGGGGATTGTGAAGAATGCCAACACTCTCCTTAGAAAGCCCCTCTTCAGCTGCCTATTGTTTCTTCCAGGTGTCTTACAGGAGCAACGTGGAGATTTTTTGTGAATATGTGTTTTTTAAGTTGTACCACTCCTGGGTTGATGACAATAAGGATGTAAATAACATTAAACTAGGCGTTTAAATTATGCTATCCTAACCAGTTTTCTGACTTGTGCTTTGAACAAAATTTCTGATGATTGAATAAAACTCACATAATGTTGCTTTTGAGCCATCAGATAATGCTCTTGTGTTTATTCATGCACAAATCCATACATTTCTTTAACAAATGCTTGTTAAGCAGCTACTGTGTGCCAGGCTCTGAGGACATGCAGCAGCTGAGACTGCCTGGTCCCTGCCCTCAGGGAGTTCAAGTTCAGGTCTGTCTTATAGATCCTGTGAGGAGAGAACTAAAAAAAAAAATCCATGATTTCCTTTCTTTCCTCATTTGAGATTGTTATTAAATAAGAATCTATGGTTCAGAAACAAATTGTTTTTCTCTTTGCATCTATGAGAGCTAATTTTAAAAGTTAAAAATCAGTTATTGATTTGTCCAGGTTTTCTTAATTTAGAAAATTTTTAACATATATTTTGTGTTTTGCCCAAATTGCCCTAATGTTTGGCATCTAATTTGGCTCCCACAATACCCTGTGGGGTGTATCGTGTTCCCTTTGGGGGAAGGTAGATGCTTAGCAGGTTTAATCAATTCACCTGTGGACTCATGGTCACTAAGAAGCTGTCAGACTGAAACTTATCTTCTAATTTATTAATTATGTTCTTCTAGCTTTTAATAGAAAACCGAGGTATTAAAACTATACTTCATTCTTTTTTGAAATGAAACTTTAATTGATGATTAGGAAGTGGAAACAGAGATTTGAATCAACAGTGATTTTTAGGCTCCTGTCTGCTGCTGTATACCCAGCACTGTGGTAGGCACTGTGGGGAGCAGAAATGGCCACTGCCTCTCGATCCATTTATAGCTCCGTTGGTAAGACATGACATGCACTTAGGAAAGAGCTCAGTAACCCTCCAGCACAGCATATATGGTTAAGTGTTCACGTGAGAGGTACCAGCACATATAAGAGTTGAGAAGATAATACGAGCTAAAGCAGGTACAGGTTTTGTATCTTGAGCTAAATCTTCAAGGGAAGGAAAAGGTGGGGCCTGAGCAGGAAAAAGGCTTCCTAGGCATGGGAATGGCAAGATGACAGGCTCAGAGGTTGGAGGGAACATGATGGGGATGGTGGTGATGACACTAACTAGCATTTGCCCGGCACTTACCACTTGCCAAGCAATGTTATAGTTGTTTCATGTACATTAACTCACTTATTCTTAAAACAACCCTAAGGAGGTAAGAAGTGTTACTGTTCCCATTTTACAGATGAGGAGACAGTGGCACAGAGAGGTTAAGATTGCACGTGAATTCAGTGTCGGCTGGAATTTCACCAGACAGTCTTGAGTCCAGAGCCCCATCTCACACTCTTAACCATTGAGTTATGCTGCCTGATGAGGTGCTTATGAGACAGGAAGGACACCATCCTGGCTGGAGGAGAGACACATGGGACATTAAAGAGAGGTAGTGGAATAAGTAGGTTAGCCAAATAGCGGAGAGTGTAAAGTTCAGGCTGAAGACATTGGACCTTCTCCAGGGACAGTGGGAGACCATTGAGAGTTTGGTATTTTATCAGAGGGAACATGGTACACATTTATTTCAGATAAATTACACAGCCATAGACAAAGGATTGAGAGGTAGAGATCGGGGTAGGGATGGAGATGGGAGAGGACAAGGCATGGAAACTATTAGAAGCAGCTTAATGTAATCCAGGTGTGAGAGATATTTGATTAGACCAGGAGTGTGGGTGGCAATAGAAGTAAAAAGGGTGGAATGGTGATGAGGACTAGAGCCAGCACTGCACCTGAATCCAGGTGATTCAAGGCCAGATGAGTTCCCTACATGCTGTCATTTGGCTCTTAGAGCAACTCCCGAAGCAGGTGATATTACTCTTATTTTACAGATGAGGGAATGGAGGCTCCAGGAGGTTAATTAATGTGGATAGGTGCTGGAGCAGGGATTTGAAACTAGATCTGTCTTTCTCAGCTGCCTCACTTTAAGGTAAAATAATGTAGTCTGGCGATAAAGTAGAGCTGCTAATTCCAGGCATGGAGAATTGCTTACATATTAAATGACAGTTAAAGTCATAGGGAGAGATCAATTTTCTCAGGGAGCAATAATATAGGAAAGAAGGCAAAGGGCTTGTGACTGAATTTTAAAGATCACAAAGAAGAATGGAGCAAGTGCAAGAGGCTTCCAGAAGGAAACAGGTCAGAGAGCTGGGGCGAGAACTTGGGCTCCTTGTGTCACAGGGGCCATGCAGGAGAGGATGGTCATTGATTCCAAATGAAGCTGCTGATCAGGTGGAAAAAGAGAGTATGTACATGTACCCAGCGTTCTTAGTAGCCCGCAACAAACAAGGGCAGATTGGGTGTGTGAAGGGTGGCTGCAGGTGGGAGGATGTGGGAATGCTGCCAGCAAGGTGTGGGGAAAGGAAGCAAAGTCTGGGGTGAGGCGAAACAGTTCTGACGACTCACTCTCTGTGTGCACTTTCTGAACCCAAGCCAGCTCAGGACAGGGGGAGAGATCAAGGTGAGGCTGAATGACTGGAGGGGAGGAAGGGAGGATTCCCATAAACCAGCTGCAAGTGCTGGAAAAGAAGCTGAAAGTCTTCTGGGAACCCAAGCGCATGGAGGGACTCTATAGTGATAGAGAAGTAAGGAGCTGAGGGAATGATTTTTCAGCCAGATTTAGTGGCAGTGGAAGGATGAGGAAGCCCTCTAGGACCTGGCCCTTCTAAGGGAGCCCTTGCTCTCCCTAACTGGTCCATTCACCAGGACCTGTGGGTGAGCTCACAACCCTCCCACTCACATCTACCATCACAGGATGGTTGAGATTGGTCCTAGGTCCTGCTCCTCTTCTCCTGCAGCCTCACTAGACACCTTACAGAATCAAGGAAAAGCCCTGGATAGAGACCTGCCATGGGTAAGAGTGGGGGTCAGCAGGTTAGTGTCCCCACCAGACAGCTATTTTAAAGGGACCCTATCTGGTGGAGGAGACAGTTCATGATGCAGTGATGTGGTTACCTGACTATATATGGTGCTATGAGTAACTGAGCTGGGATTGGAAAAGAAGATGCCCAGTGAGGACTGATGGAAGTGGACAGCCAGGGCTGGGAGCTAGTGAGATATGCCTGAAAGGAAGGGCGTGTAGGTTTTGGATATTTGGAGAAGAGAAGCGTCCCAACCAGTGGCACTTGTGCGAAAAAAATATAAAGGGAGAGGTGAGTGAAGTGTGCTCAGATGGGCTGGCTGCCTGGAGCAGCTGATCTGCATTGGGAGATGGGGTGGGATTGGAGCCTTTAAAGGCAAGAGAAAGGATTTGTGTGTGATGCAGTGGGCAGCAGGAGTCACTGCTGTTTCTACTTTAAAGGGAAATATGCCTGAGAGTTTTATCTCAGAAGAAGATTAATCTGGTCAGAATGGGTAAGCAAGCTAAAAGGCTGGAGTCTGGGAGACCTTGGCAAAATATATGTGAAAAAGGAAAGCAGTTTCCATTTTCCAAGGGTCTTAAAAGCATACCATCTTCCCCTCTTGTCTCTAATTGTTTAATGCAGTAAACTTCCAAAATTCTTACTGTAGCAAGTAAACAAATTTAAAGAGATTTTGTTGAATAATGCCAGAAAATAAGATGCCATATTGGTTAAGTACAGGATTAAATATTAATTTTTTCTAGGCTGCAGTTACTCTCTTTCTGTCAGTATTGGTTTATTTATTTTTTTTAGATTTTATTTTTTCCTTTTTCTCCCAAAAGCCCCCCTGTACCTAGTTGTATATTTTAGTTGTGGGTCCTTCTAGTTGTGGCATGTGGGACGCTGCCTCAGCGTGGTTTGATGAGCAGTGCCATGTCCGCGCCCAGGATTTGAACCAACGAAACACTGGGCTGCCTGCAGCAGAGTGCGCGAACTTAACCACTCGGCCACGGGGCCAGCCCCAGTATTGGTTTATTTTTAATGCAACTTGACAATACGACAAGGTTATTTGGGATGGGCCTGAAACTGACTTAGAGCTCAAACGTTTGTTTTGTCATGTGGGGTTCTCTTCCTGCCTCTGTTAGAGCAGTTAAGTTGTAACGTAAACCTGCTTGATGTCTGTTTTATCTCACTGGATTCTGAACTCTTTCAAGGCTCTGATGGTGTCTGATTCATTGTGTATCCTCAGCCCCCGGCTCATTGCTTGCTAAATAGCAGTTGAATCGGTGGGTGGAGAATGATTACATTAGGTACATTTTCTCTGCTCCTTGTTACTCTGATTTATGCCTTAATTTGAGTTTATAAATGACTAATAATGCTCTGGATGTTAAGAGATTTGTAAGGGTCACTTGGGAGGGAAGGTATTGCTATGGCTGATTTACCAGCACTGACCCCATAGAGATATTTTGGTATGTATGCTGACTGATGGTTGTGCTTGAAGATTGGCTGCTCCTTGAGGTTAACAGGACTAGCCGAGGGTAGGTCCTGTAGCAGAGTCACTGTTTTAGAAATCAGATGGTCTAGGTTCCAGCCCCGGCACACACAGCCTTTTATCTGGGTGATGCCCCCTTATCCTTTAATCACCACATTAACTATCCTGACTGTCCCCGAACCAGCTCTGGTTGCCTAGTCTGTGCTCTGAGGGAACCCTGTGATTCACCTTTACGGCATTTACCACAAGTAATCATTCAAGTGATTATTCTATTAAGGTGATCTCTGACGAGGCTATAACTTTTGAAAGGGCAGGGACGTGTCTATCCGTTTCACCACTGTGTTCCTGTCACCTAATGTACCTGGCACAAACTCTGTTCTAGATAAGTACTTGTGGAGCCACTGAACTGTGGTCAACTTTGACAGGCCACTAACCCCTGTGAGATACTGTTGTCCTCATCTTTTTAAAACCTGTTATTAAAGGTTTATCTCTAAGTTTTTTCAGTTCAAAGATTTATGGATTAACTCGTCATTTTTTTTAATTACCAGTTATTCACACCCATGGTTAGAAGTTCAAACAGTACAGAAGATTTAAAATGAAAATGTATTCAGTCCCTCACTACAGATACATTTTAAAAGTTCCTTGTCTTACAAATAGAATGAAAATTGAACAAACTGCAATTAGCCAGAGTTGAATGGGTTCGCAGTGGGGTGGAATTATTTCTCTTATTTCCAGTCCCCATGAAATAGCTTTCCAATTTCAGTTTCAGAATTTTTAGTGCCTTAGTGATGGGATAAAACTCTCATGGAGGGATCTGTGCTGAGGACCGATGGGGCCAAGGCCTTCAGCTAAATTCCCGTGATAACCTGCCCCAGCTTGTTAATAGCTATTCCATGTAGATTTTACTGTTCTTGGTGGGCCTTTGAAAGTCTTCCTTCTAGAATTTGAGGATCACATCCAGCTATTGCTTAATAAAGTAGTAAGCTAGATTGGAAACCCCAAGGCTATGTGATTTCAGGAATGTTTTAATAAATCCAGATGTTTAGAAAATAATGTTCACCTGAAGATTTGCAGCTTACAAAGCACTTTGATGTAGAGTGTTTGGTCTTCGGTGGTTTTATATGGTTGAGGGAAATCACAGGAGTGGGATGTAGCAAAGTGGGACTTCTTGAGTTTGAATGGAAATTTGTACAACCAATTCTAGTTGTAGAAAGAATTATATACATATGTGTAGGTTAATCCCAATTTTAAAAAGTATTCACAAGGAGAAATGAACACTCATGTACAATCAATCCATTAATTTTATGGGAGAAATCTACCTTGGTACATCTTCCAGTTCTTTATCCCAAAGAGAATGTGAGAGAGACCACTTCAGGCCTATGCTACAGTGACCGGGTCTCTATATGTGTGTGTGTGTGTGTGTTTGTGTTTTGGGGTGAGGGGGTGCCCAATTGGTACCTAAGGATGCTCAGGAATAGTTAAGTTCATATGATTGTATTTGAAAAATCAGTATACTAAATCTTGTAAATTTGTGGTAATTTAACTATAAGCATCAACATGTTTTACATTAAGTGAGGTCTGTGAGGAGGGTGACTTTGCTCGTGGGCCATGGGTTAAGGTGGGTTCATACAGTCGCTTTGACCAGCAGGGATGGGTTCATCCTGCCCTCGGACTCAGCCTCTGAAGTGGCTCAAAGCCGGGCATCAGAGACAGGCCTCTGGGTATTATTGGCAGGACAGCAGCTGTTTACTGACAGCCCGTTAACTTTAGAAGGCAACTTGTGCCAGATGGAATTCCTGTCACTAAACCTAACTGACTCAGATCTTAAGGAGGTTTAAATGAGCCTGCATTGGAATTCCCAAAGCTAGTCATTGTCTGTTTAATTTTAACCAGTGTAATACAAGTTAGGACTAGAGTGGTACTCACTACCAGGCCAGTGTCCATGTGCACATCCACCGCTTGGGTGATTGGTTTGCAGGGGCTGATTCCACCACCCCCTTGCATGCCTAGGAAGGGTGTTTCTTGAATACTTCAGTTACCATTCATCACCTCTTGCCCTCCAGGGAGGAGCCTAAATGAGACCGATGAAAAAGCTATATCCCCTTGGCAACCCCAGCTCCCACCTTCTCTTCCTTACATGACACTCAAAGGGCAATGCTAATCTACCTGAGTCTGTTTCCCAGAGCTAAGTTCTTGCTCCTTCTATCTTGTATAATATTTTAGGAATAATGGACTAGTGATTTAATGAGCACCTCCAGTGTGCCAGACGTTTTACACACATTATCTCAAATACAACCCTGCAAAATAGATATTAGAGGCCCCATTTTATATACCTGGGAAACTAAGACTCCAAGTCACAGAGCTAATGATTGCAGAGCTGGCATTCAAACAAAGTTTTGTCAAGTTTGAAAGTCCGTGTTCTTCCTAAAAATAACACAGACAATTATTTGAATAGTTACTGAGCACTTAATGGACCAGACAGTAGTAAACTTATAAGGTAGTTATCTATTCAAGAAAAATTGAGACAAGGGAAACTGAAGATCAGAAAATGTAAGTAACTTGCGAAAAACTATTAACTAAGTAGCATACCCAAAATCTGCACTCATTTGATCTGATTATAAAGGCTTTTACCCACTGGGCAGTACCACCTACTTGCCTCTTATGGGAGTGGTACTGGAGACGAGGTAAACCAAAGTAAAGAGTTAAGAGCAAATATGGTTAAGAGGAGCTGAAGGATGAAGTAGGTTGTGGGTTAACTAGAATCAAACTTTCTGTTTCTTTCCTTTCTAGGTGTCAACTTCCTTTGCTTCAACAAGCAAGTCTTACAGTATGAATCCCACAGAAACCAAGGTATGAAGTATCTTTAAGGATCAACTTGAGTGAATGCCTTTAGGCTGATTATATTGTAAAGCAAAACAAATGTAGACTAATTGTTGACACATGAGTTAGGTGTCCTACAAAGCTTAGGTTAGGGAAGTAAGCATTTTTTCCCTAATCTATGGGGATCTTTGGAAACTCAGCTTTCCTTCCAGTGTTCACCTCAGATGTCATCTCTACATGTCTGCATTGCTTTAGAATATTTAGAAAAGGATAGTCATCCAGATTTTTTTGGTCCTAGACTTGATTGAGTTTTTTAATTGTAAGGTAATCTCAATACGTTTCTCTGGATCTAAATGAGAATATAAATTCTTATTACTAAAATGGTTTTATTATTCTGGCCATTTAAAACTAAATATAAGAATGAGGAAGGTTACACTAAGTGAACATGGAAGTGAAACCGACAGTGGTTATTTCAGATGCTTTCTGAAGTTTCTTCCTGAAATTTGAGCCATGTGGAGCACCGTCTTATTGATAAACCTTTGCTGAGCTCTGATTGGGATTTATTCTAATAATACTTCTGGAAATTTCAGAAGAAAAATAAAAGATTGTCCTCCAGTGGGATTGCCACATAACGTAAGCCTAGTTCTGAAGAGTTGGTTGAAGCTGGCTTGAACCCTTTAGTTACCATGTCTCAAGCTCTGTTTCTTGGGAATATTCTAGGATGGGGGATTAAAGAAGGGGCATTTTCAAGATGTTCTCAACTAATTATTGTGAGCCAATATTCTTTAGTGCCTTTAAGGGCTGTCTCAGCTCTGTTACTATTAAGTTGCCCTTGTTTAAAATCATTCACATGCTTTTGCTTTCTGTCTTCCATATTATTTTGCTTTCCCAGTGGAATCCTATGCCAAAGTTTAGTACTGGCGCCGTAACTTAATGCTGTTGAGGGAACCTTTGGCCTCATCTTGAGCTGTTTTTAAAGGACATTGCAAAAGTCTTGAAACACACTGTCCAAATCTAAGCTCTTATAAATGTCATTTAGCATTCATTTTTAAGTTTATTTTTAACGTAAAATTGTGTTTTTATTTAGTGTTTTATATTTATATTAATTTCTTAATTGTATTCATAATTTACGTCATCCAGTGCATAATTTATCTATTAGCTGTCACTACTTATTTATACCAAGCTTAATCTTAAAAAATAAAAAAACTGATCTTAATCTTAAAATAATTTTAAGATTATAGTAGAAGCTTCTACCAAAAAAAAAAGTTCTCATTGAACTTAGAGTCCATGAAAACTGAAGAAAGGAGATAGAAGGGAGAGCCAGAAATATAGGATTTCCTTTTTATTATTTTGATTCTCATTTGACCCATTGCCTGATTCTAATTCATCCCGCCTGACTCTCAGCTCGAGGACCAATGATTGTTTCAAGTGTGCCCTGTTTTCCAGAGCAAGTGTCAGACTCTTCAGTCATTGCTGAAGCATTAATCATGAGAATTCTTGGCTGTCCTACGGAACTGGAGGAAGGGAGGAGAGGGAGAGGAAAGTACGAGAAAGAAGAGAGGGAGAGACAAAAATAAGATGCACATGATGACGTCATGTCACTGATGGCTGACTCAGGACAACTTTTGGCCTCAGTTCTCTGTTGTTGATGGATTTCAATCACACTATTCTCCTTAATCACTTCATATGCTTCTGATATTTGGCTCATAACATTGATACTAGTCTCCTCTTAGAGATTTTTGTGACCTAGATGAGTGTAGTTCTCCAAATATTTTGATCTTTTAGAGAAAAGATGTTAGTTCAAGGTAATACCTATATGAAATCCTTGTCACATCCTACTTCTTTCAAATGAAAGTCAGTGTAGCTCTAAAGGGGGGTGATCTGGCTGGATCTAAGTTCTGTCTCTCTTTCACTGGCACATTAGAATTGGTAGTCACACTGCTGTGTGTCAGACGGAAGGTCAAATCATTTCTAATCAGGATGAGATCTCCAAGAGGCCATGTGGTGTGGACGCTGGAACCAGATGGCCCAACTTGGAATCCTGGTTCCACACTGGCTGAGCAGTTGGAAGGCTCCTCTTTACTTTGGTTTCCTTATCTGTACAGTTTGTAGGAGAATGATAATAGTATGTATTTCACAAGATTCTATAAGGCAACAAACATAGAAGGATGTTGGACAGCGCACAGCAGGTGCCCAGGAGGAGCTGGCTGGTACTGGAGAGACAATGCAGGGCAGCACAATGATTGAGAACACACAACCCTAGCTCCACCATGGGTGTCCCTGGGAAGTTATTTAACTTCTCTGTGCCTCAATTTCTCATCCATGAAATGGGATAATAATAAATAATAATACCTGTCTCAGAGAATTATTATGAGGACTAAGTGAGTTGGCACATGTAAAGTTTAGAACAGTCCCTAGTACTAAGAGGTGATCAATAAGCATTAGTTATTACTGTCATCACTGTTATGCTCACCATCCCCACTACCACCAAACATCAAGTTAGGAAATGTGTTAGCAATTGCTGATTAAAATGTGCATTTCATTATAAGCTGCTGTGTCTGTGAGCGTACATTCTTAATTGTATTGTAGAGTTCTTCCATGCAAAATCTTGATTGCCAAATTACAGATTAGAAGCTATTTTAGATTTAAACCACTACAATACCAGCTGGCTTTCCCTGTTAATCATTTAATAAATTGTATTTGCATGAACTCAAGAAAGTATTGTGGCACATACAGAAACTCATTAACAAGGATCCAATGTGAAAGGATCCAAAATTTAAAATTTTAGAAACGTCTTTGATCATGAACTTTGCTTCCTTCCCCAAACAATACATGTGTTGGTCTAACAAGGGCCCATTATGTGAGGAACATATGTATCTTCGTTACCGAAGCACAAGACATAATAAATTAAGAGGATATTTGGTGTTAGCCTCTTCAGAAAATAGAATTAAAAATAAGGATTTATGCTGATACCACCAAACAGGTAAAAGGGAAAGAAATGGCAGGAAGCATGAGGCCTAATTTTTAATCTCTTACTTTGAAAAATTCATAAAATATTTAATCAAGTCTTCTTGTTTTCATATCTTACCTATACTGAGAATATGTGTGCATACTTAAGGAATTGTCTTTTTTGACACAGGTAACTTTTGGTTGGGTAAAACTCTATAAGATACTCCTCTCAAGATCCTAAATCACAATCACCTCTTCAGAAGCATTCCTAGAATTTTACATTAGATTATTATGCAGTAAAAATCCACACACTATTTACAAAATTATTGTAAAAATTATGTTGGCAAGATTTCAGAAAACTTTTGACAACACCTATGACTAGTCCTTTGATCATTACTAAACATTGAAATATAGGTGGAAAAAATATTGCTTAAGCACTCTTCACAGAGAAGGAAGGGGAAGGAAAGGGATCAGAAATTAATTTTATTAATGGAAATCTTACTGATTCCCTATCACAGAAAAAAAGTAAATCCAAACTGAAATATTTGCCTGAGACTTTAGAATTTAAGCGCCTACAACTTCTTGGAGTTGTATACATATGCATAGAGTAGATGCAATAGATGAATAGAATGGGTCTTGATAAAAACATTTTAGCCCTGTTTATACTTGTTACTTATTTGACTGTCAGATAAAATAAAATCACCCTTGCGGCTGTGCTCTTACATTAGGCCATTCCAGTCAGCAAACAGATGGAAGGACCACATTCTCCTAACAAGAAAAGACACAGAAAACAGGTGATGTGGTTCGTTATACTAGGGGACATTTCTAATTACTAATGGTCACTTCAGCCGCTCAGCACGTGCTAATAATTGCAGTTCACAGTCTTCTGTAATGCTCTGACTTGTCACAGGCTTAGTTATCCATCGCTCACATTCCAGCACTAAAAATAAATTTCACTGCTTTCTGTGCCCTCAATTCTGTCACCATCCCATTGTTTCACACTATCAGCTGAATCCTATGGTAAGTGTTTCACTCATAAGCAGATCCATCATGTCAGTGGCTTTGAGGGATGAAGGTTTTAATTTTATTTTGTTTGTGTATTATCTACAATGTTTGTAGTAGTAAATCTTTACATGTCTTTGATACACATAGCAAGAAATAAGATGTAAATGGCCGTCTAAATACTAAGAGCAGACTGATAATTATGGTGCCTAAGTGTTTATCTAAAGAGTTACAATTCCAAGCAAAGTGTAATAATCTTAACTCAAAGTTTATATTTCTAAATACATCAAAATCATCTCTTTTTAGCTTCCTTGGTTGAAGAAAATTTTTGATAAACTTCGTAAACTATGTCCATTTTTCTGTCCTTCCTTCCTTTGTTTATTTGTGTGAATTTAGGCTGGAAAAGCAGAACCTGAAAAGAAGTCACAGTCCACTAAGGTAAGTATTTAGGTCACCTAGTGAGTTATTTGGGTTCTTTGCAATAATAATGAATAACCGGTTTCCTCATTGGGGGTACTGAATGGTAAAAGGAATTTTGTCAGCTAATTTAACTAATTCATCCTTTTGAGCATGATTATATGGACTATATATAAAATAATTATAACATTAAATCCATATTTTAACATTTTAACATGTTAAAATGAATATATAGTATTTATTTTTATTTTTTTATTTTTTATTTTTTTATTTTTTAAAGATTTTATTTTTTTTTTCCTTTTTCTCCCCAAAGCCCCCCGGTACATAGTTGTATATTCTTCGTTGTGGGTCCTTCTAGTTGTGGCATGTGGGACGCTGCCTCAGCGTGGTTTGATGAGAAGTGCCATGTCCGCACCCAGGATTTGAACCAATGAAACACTGGGCCGCCTGCAGCGGAGCGCATGAACTTAATCACTCAGCCACAGGGCCAGCCCCAGAATATATAGTATTTTATAAGTGAAAGCAATATATTTCAGAAGGCATTTTGTTCAAATCTAGATTCTTGTTACAAGTGAAATAATTGTTAAAAATAAGCCGCAGGAACAAAGGAGAAAGGGCAAAGGGTAATGAGTATCCAATTACTTTAATGACGACACATCAAAAATAAATGTGTCTGTGGAACCTAACACCTAGATAACTTAAAGATGAGAGTCTTTCCTAAGGGACCCGCTGGGTTTATCTTGAAAGTCTCATCTCAGTGTGTGGAACTAGTTCTCAGTTACTCGGGAGACAGCACTGACTCTCCCTTGGGAAAGTTTCCCTTGCCTTCCTGCTTCCTGGCTGTCTGCACTGAAAGCCTGTCTCTGCCCACATGGAGATGGACCCCAGGGTGTCTGCAGGCAGGACCAGTGTTTTTCCTCAGTCAGCTGCTGCGCTTGCTTTCTTCCAAACACGCTTAAGCAAATACTCAGATAAGACCAAGGTTTCCTGTGGGAGCATGGAGATGCTTTGGGCTGAAGTACTTTAAGTGCAGACAAGGGTAAGGTCATATGAGTGAGAGGTGAGGTTTATCTGATTTTGTATAAGGCCTCTTGGTGGCCCCTGAGGATGATAATTCCATTTTCTACTCTAGAGGAAGAATTCAGGAGCTAGGAGGAAATTGTCTTCTATTCCATATTTAAATGCTTTTGGTTATCTACCCAATCTCAAGAGAATTGGGTTTCTGGTGATACCTTCTTCTCTACTTATAACGCAGAAAAGACTGTGTAAATCATTTAATTGAAGAAAATACAGTGTTCTTCATCTCCTATGAAGGGAGATTTTTTTAAAAAGTTAATTTCTACAGTTGGATTCCCTATCAACAAGCTCAGTGGTCACAGTGATCATTTGACATCTCTGTTGATGAACCTGCAGTTACCGAATGATCTGCATAAATTGTGAAAAACAGCCAGTAATACAGAGATGCATACCTATTTCAAAAGTCATTCTATGAAATATTAAATTTTTCATTATTCTTCTCATAACTGTCATTATCCGACTGTTGGTAGGATTACTATTGCCCAGATAGCACATGGCTACTTCTGTAACTGGGCCTTTCCCAAGAGAGGCAGAATGGTCTAATTGGGGATTTTGTTCTTGAGCCTGTTTGGAAATATGAAAACAATGGACTCCAATATAATTGAGATTTTGTCTTTTGAAATCGGCAGCCATCTGTGGTTCATGAGAAAAAAACCCAAGAAGTAAAGCCAAAGGAACACACAGAGGTAAATGATTATCATTAAGACTTGATAGCACGAGGTGAAGCTTTGTGTGTGTGTGTGTGTGTGTGTGTGTGTGAGATAAAATTCTAAACTCTTATCATTCAAGACTTAAGGCCTACTGAGGATGGCTATTTGTTTTTTGGCTAAAATGGTGCCACCATGTGACAATAGTAGGATTTACAATTTACTCGTGATTCTTGCTGAATTTGGGGAGAAGGATTTGCATTATTTAAAATTTTGTGCTTAAAGTGAAATTTTATCACATTTATATCATTAATTTAAATTCGCACAATTCAAAACTACATAAAATACAACTGTTATGAACACTTTCTACTCCGTAGAAAAAAGTATCAGCATTTGTCATCTTTTTAACAATGTGTTTCGTGTGTATGTTTTCAGCCAAAAAGCCTACCGAAGCACACATCAGATGCAGGAAGCAAGGATGCTCATCAAGAAAAAGCAGTTTCCACATCAAGTGAGCAGCCGAAATCAGAGAAATCAGCAAAACCAAAGGTAAATAAAGCAGATTAATAGTTAGGAAAGCAGTAATGTCAGCTAGGGAATAAAATGCAGGTCCTCTGTCCACACTGACTCGTGTAGGTGAGGCTGTGGAGCTATGCTGAATAGATCGTGTGTTATAATGATTTAGTGCTGTCCATTTACGGGTTTTCAGAATAGCCTTCTGGAAACTTGGGCCTGTGAAAGCCTGAGAAGGGCATCGGATGAGTCTAGGGGATGTTCCATCCAGCCTCTCCCACTGCCCACTGTGCCCACTTGTGACTGTAGGCTGGCAGGTGGCAGACTCTGGTGTCTCAAAGACAGGAAGCTTGGGACTGAGGCTGCCTCCTGGACCCCTCACCTCATGGGCTATGGGAACACAGATGACCTACTTGATCTGCTTTTTACTTGGAAGTCTTAAAGAGTTTTTACAGTCTTGTTGTAGAAGAACTCATAGAACCAAAACTCAGAACTTCCATATTCCCAGATCTAATGGGGGTCAACTATTAAAGACCTGTGAGAAGAACTTTTCCACTGAGAGCTCTTGGAAGACAAGAACTAGGCCCGCTTAACAATGTACTTTATATCAGAGATTGCAGATTTGTGGCCCACCAGGTAAAAGTAGCCCATGTGCATTTTGTTCAAATCTATTTTGTTTGGCTTATAGTATTATTAAAATTATTTTAAATTAGCTGCCAACAATTAAAGTCAGAATATTTCACATAAAAAACAAATTTTTAGGGGCCGGCCCAGTGGCGGAGTGGTTAAGTGTACATGTTCCGCTTCAGCGGCCTGGGGTTCGCCAATTTGAATCCCTGGTGAGGACATGGCACCACTTGGCAAGCCATGCTGTGGCAGGCATCCCACATATAAAATAGAGGAAGATGGGCATGGATGTTAGCTCAGGGCCAGTCTTCCTCAGCAAAAAGAGGAGGATTGGCAGATGTTAGGGGTAATGTTCCTCAAAAAAATTAAAACAAACAAATTTTTAGCTTCTCTTGAAAAATCGGAGTATCTGTCAATGGTGGGCTCACATGGCAACAATCGATTAGAGCCTTTACACCTGGTATGTGTGCTCCAGTCTATCACAGTGCTACCTGGCCTGCTTCACCTATTTGTGTTACCTGTGTAGACTCTGTAAGCTCTTGAGTCCAGCCATATGTGGTGCCCAGTGTTGCACCATGTGCAGTAGAAGCTAGTGACCATTCTCCTACAAGATGTCTACGCGGGTAAATGGGCTCAGTAGTGACATTTGAAATGCGTGATCGCAAAGATAATCTTTCAAAGATCCTTAGTCTTGTCAATTTCTTATCCCCTGCGTTAGACTAAATCACAGGACACGATACCTGCTGATGGAAAGACTGTTGTTGCTGGTGTAGCTGCAGCATCGGGCAAACCAGATGACAAGGTGAGCACGTAAGCAGATATAAACTGTATATGGGCCTTGATGCTCATCAGATCGCTTTGATGAGAAACGTATGCTCAGTGAAGACCCATTCCAACCCAATGCTTTAGGTCTGGTTCTCATTAACCATTTAGGGTTCCACTGCTATCACACTCAAATAACCTGTCATTTGGTAAAACTGAACACTGTTCATATGTGAAATTTTGTGAAGAGGAGCACGCATCTAAAGGATGTTGAGTGAGCAAGATAGTGGAAATGGTTTTAAAATCCACACATTCAATAAGTATTGAGCACCTGCCATGTATAAGGCCTAGTATCAGTACCAAGGAAATTAACCTGTGAGCTGACTCAGATCCCGCCGTCAAGATTTGTAGGTTTGAAATACGGCCAAGTAAAATTACCATGAGAATTTGAATAAGCGTTACTCTCAGCTTTCAACATGGATACCAGCTATCTTGATACTAGTAAATCATGAACAGTCATGACATCTAGATGAATGGACGTGGGAGGTTTTTTAAGGAGACATCCCAAGGCCTCTCAGGAGAGACAGTATGTGCCCTGCTGGCTAATCACGGGCAGGTCTTCCTTAGATCCTCGGAAGAGCTGCTTCACCTGCTAGCCCAGCAATGTAAGATGAGTAGTAATCTGCCACACATAGCATTACACAGAGCGAGTCATCAGATTGGAGGCCATGTCAGCCTAGAAATGTTGGTACTTATTTCTCTGGAGGCCACAAGTAAGTAATTGAAGCAACAATGAGAAGATGGAAATGAAATAGAAAAAAGTAGTGTATATTTATCTATTTTCCTGTGTCTCAAAATGGGAAAAGGATCTCCCTACAGGCTAGATGGTGAAGAAAGGCATAGGATACAGGTATGGCACATCTCCCTAAAATGTCCTTTTTTCTCAGGTTTTGAAAGAGAAAAGGCACATTATTTTTATCCAAACTTACACAGAGATCCTATAGAGTAATAGCAAAATTTACGTAAACTTTTAAATGAAAATACCTAGCTTAAATTAAAATTTTTTTTCTTGCAGCAGACCTACCCCCACCCCCACCCCCAGGAGACACATGACTCTCTTGTGTTGGTGAGGAGTACTTAGATGAAATGGTTTGAAAAATGGATAGATTTAAGGCAGAGGGTTAGATGTATGAGAATAGATTTAAAAATGTAGTCCAAATTTGAAATTTTATGCTAGCTGTACATTAGCCAGGGTTACCAGTCAAATCTAAACAGTAAAATTAGGAGATGCCTATATGGAACTCTGTTGTGCACTGACTTGTGCTGGAACTTGTAGCAAGTCATTTCACTTTTCTTGGCCTCTGATTGGTCTCCCATAAAAGGGAGTTGATCAGATCTGCATTTTGTTTTTTAGTGTCTACCATGTTTAAAGCACTGTGGTCTGACTCTTCAAGACCCCTGAGCTGCAGGCTGGCCCTTCTCGGGGTGGGGAGAAGACTGTATACCTGGGGCTGGAAGTCAAGGCATATTAAGAAAGGTCTCCGCAGGGAGCTCTTTGGTGAGGCAGTGGGATTCTGTCTGCCTGGGGGAGTCCACAAGGAACTGAGTTAGGTGTGTGGAAGGATAGCTAGGGTTGCAGGCCTGCAAAGGCATCAAGGTGGAAAAGCATAAGATGTGTTTGGGTACAAAGTGCATTCCAGCGTGGGTGAAGCACAGGGGCGGTGAGTGGTGGGGACTGGGCGACCAGAAAGACGGGTTGGGGCGCTGCTCTGGGGAATGCTAAGGTGAGTCTGTACATGTGGTAGTGATTCAGCTGGCAGCAGATCAACACTGAAGATTAGAGAGCCGATGGGATGCGATGCGATTCGAACCAAGCTGCAGAAAGATTAAGTGGCCACAGTGGGTGGGATGAATTGCAGTAGAGCTAGGACGGTGGCAGGTTGGTCAGGGGCTGCTTCCGTAGTCCTGTGAGTCCTGATTTAGCCTGCGTTAGAGCAGGGGTAGAGTGAGGTGGTGGGGAGCAATGCAACAGGCATTGCAGAGGTGAATCTTGGCAGAGACTGGAAACGCAGCAGTGCAAAGAAGTGGCCGCTTATTGAAACAATTCACAGGTCCTGCAAAGACTGGCTGTGAGCCCTGGGAGAAGCCATCAAGAGTAGTGGAGAAAAAGGCAGGCACTTCTGGATTCGAATGTTGCTTGTCTCCTTTACTGTGTGACCTGGGAAGAGTTCTTACTTGACCTCTCTGAGCCTTGCTTTCCACATCCCTAAATGAGATTAGTATTATTTATGCTGTTGTGAAAAAGCATGTAACACACACCAGATACTGTGTGGCACAGAGCGGAATTTCAGTACATGATCAATGCTATTAATATTATAATGAATTCATTTTTTTATTGAGGTAGCATAGATTTATAACATGTAAATTTTAACTGTGCATCATTATATTTGAACTTCTGTATAGACTACATCATGTTCACCACCAAAAGTCTGCCTGCCATCCCTCATCATTGACTTCATTTTTAATTATGTAAAATTATTGAATTCTATAAAAGTATGTGAAAAAGAGTTTTTATTTCTTTCTAAACCCCCACCAGAAAAAAGAAAGTAAATCATTAACATCGGCTGTACCAGTTGAATCCAAACCAGAAAAACCGTCTGGAGAGGTATGAAGATAGCAGTACATTTCTACATAAGATATTTATTCATAGTCTCTATATTTATCATTATCTGATTTCTTGAGGGCAAACAATATGGGGTGGTGGTAACTGAAAGGACCTTTTAAATAAATTACTGTTTCAAGCTAATCTGACTGAGTTGAAAGTGTGATTTTCTCACTTATATTTGTAACGTTTTATATACCCTCTGTTCTGAGAACTCCAGTTATATCTCATGGAGTTTACCTTCCCGTTTCTCCCCTGTAAATACATCTTCTTTACCCAGAGGTCTCACTAAAGGATGTCAGGCACTCCCTCATTCTGAAATTCCCAGTTGAATCCGTCGAAAGCAGACAGGCCCCAAGTTCTATTACATGATCAAGGGAGTCCTAAAACTGTAGTGGGAACATGGTAGTAGCAAAAAGAATTTTAAACAATCATTTTTAATCTGAGTTAAGTAGTAAAAGGTCTTTTCCAAAATTGTTGTCTTCCCCTTTAAATGCAGGTTATTCTCGATGAATCATTTTTAACCTCAAAAATAGAATGGAGGGGCTAACCCCGTTGCCTAGTGGTTAAGTTTGGTGCTGTCCACTTCGGTGGCTTGGGTTCAGTTCCTAGGCGCAGACCTACACCACTCGTAGGCACCCATGCTGTAGCGGCAACCCACATACAAAATAGAGGAAGATTGGCACAGATGTTAGCTAAGGGCGAATCTTCCTCAGCAAAAAAAGGTAAAATAGGTTGGAGATGCTCTTTCATTCCTTATACTGATTTAAGCCCATATTGACAGAGTAAACTGTCACTTCTTATAAGTTTAACATCCCTTTCAGGAAATTTTTATTTTGTAAACATCTTTGGGCAAACAAGTGAATAAAAAACCATGAGTGAATGAAAGAGCACAAGGCAATCCACTTTTGAAACAGATTCTATCTGGAAGAGATGCTACAGAGAGATTTTGTTGTGGTTCTTTTGTATATAACTATGGAAAACTTGATAAGCAATAAATACCAAGCATTTCTCCTGTTGAGTATAATCACATGATCATAATTCTTTGTATTTTGTTATGTTTTTTCTTTTATTTTTTTTTTGACTGTCAGTTCATTGGACTTGCAGCTTTAATGAAGCACACATTTGTTCATGTAGTTAATGCTTTTAGACTTATTGAAATTGTGATTCTTACATGAGTATGGCTTTTTCTCTTTCCAACCTAGAATCTGTACTCTAGGACTTTAAATAATAAGGTCTATTACAGACCAGATTTTAATGATTTTGATACTTGAAGAACTTTTGATGTTTTGTATCTTTCTACACAGAATGGTTTTTTTATAGTTAAGTCAAAAGTGAAATATATATAACAAGTAATCTTTAAATATCTGCTCTTTCTTTTCCAGTCAGGCATAGATGCTGCTTTGAATGACTTAATAGACACTTTAGGAGAACCTGAGGGTGCTGAAGAAGATACTACAACATATACTGGACCCGAAGTTTTGGTATGTGATCTTGATAGGTGTAGAGATTCATACTTAATGGGTAGGAGAGCAGATAGTCATGATGTCATGGTCATGAGGCACAAAAGAATACCTAGTGTCATGTTGCTTGGAGAGAAACAGGGTCATGTCCGTTGCATAATAGCAACTAAAAATTGGTGTTGGAGATGGAAATGGTTTGTCCTGTGGTAGCTGTGTTATTCCAACAACCAATGTTGGTTCAGCAAACATTGTTTGATTGGGTTGCAAAGACTTATTTTCTCTCATTGAGATTTAAGTCCAATGGACTTGAACTTATTTTTATTTCTAGATATTTTCCCATCCTATCCTTGAACTTATTTTGATTTCTAAATATTTACCACCCTCATTTCATCCCTATTCCTAATAAGCAATAAAATTATATGTTCCTTAGTACTAAAAAAAAAAGTGCCATAAACTGGAAGAAAATATTTGCGACAGCCATAACAAAGGATTTATTTCCAGAATTTATGAAGAATTTTAAAAGTGGGAAAAAGACAACCCAATGGAAAATTAGGAGAAAACATAATTGGCCAATAAACAAATACAATAAAAGTCTCCCTAGTAATTAGGAAAACGATATGAAGTGGAGAGATACCACGTCACACTTAACAGATTGGCAAAAGGGAACAGTGGGACGGCTCTCCTAGAGATGGTGGATGTTGAAGATGTGTATACTCTCCAACCAGCAATTCCACAGCCACAGAGCTTCCCTGCGGGGAGGCTTGCCCATCTGAACAAGGAGTTATAAGAACAGGTGAAACATTTGGAAATGATTTTATTCAGCAGGAGGCAAGATAATATAGTGGAATACCTTATAGTGACTAAAATGGATTATTCATGTATCAGCATAGATATTTTACCAAAACAATTTTGAATAAAAATAATACTTTACAGAATGATATATAGAATATGATACCATTTATATAACATTTGAAAATATGCAAAGTAATGTATATTGTTTATGGGTATCTAACATATGGAATAATTGTTTTAAAATATGCTAAACTTTAAGTGGATGGATATGATAAAGTTCAGAATGGTGGCTCTGTCTGGGTAACAAGGAAGGGGTATAGAGTTGGAGAGGGCTACCCAGGAGACATCACTGTGACTGATTTCTTTCTTAAGAATTGCATAAGAAATAACTATAGATCTGATAGAATTGAGTGCTGTGTTATATAGAAATTCATTTTATAACTGTACTTTTGTATGTATTGGAAACATTAGATAATGAAAACATTTAAAATGTATTTTGATACAAGAATCATATTTAATATAATGGTTTGAATATTTTCTAGCATTACATATGGGTTAAGCCAATTGAATTTGGGCAAGTATTTGTGTAAACTTAGAATTTCAGAATTGTGTAAAGTACAGTCATGTGCTGCATAATGACGTTTCGGTCAACAACAGACTGCATATACGATGGTGGTCCCCTGAGATTAGTACTATGTAGCATAGGTGTGTAGTAGGCTGTACCATCTAGGTTTGTGTAAATACACTCTATGATGTTCATACAATGATGAAATCGCCTAATGACGCATTTCTCACAACGTATCCCTGTCATTCAGTGCCGCATGACTGTATTGACTTCTTAATGATTTATGTTGCATCTCAATAGTTCCATAAATTAGTGGTGGAATAGTACTTTGGTTTCAGAATATATATATAATATTCTCAGCTAATTAATTGCATCATATCCCTGTGTGTATCATTTTGTTCCAGGATCCGATGAGTTCTACCTTCATAGAGGAATTGGGTAAAAGAGAAGTCACACTCCCTCCAAAATATAGGGAACTTTTGGCTGTAAGTTAAATGATCATTTCATTTTACTTTACTGTTGCCTTTTTGGAATGTAATTTTTATCACATCAATATATGCACAGTTTTTTAAATTTAGAAAATAGAATGGGGCACATGAAATCGTCATTGCTGTGATGCTCACTGTGTTAGTCTGCTCGGGCCGCCGTCACAAAGTGCCGCAGACTGGATGGCTTACACAGCAGAAATTTATTGTGTCACAGTTCTGGAGGCTGGAAGACTGGAATGAAGGTGTGGGCAGGGTTGGCTCCTTCCGGGGGCTGTGAGGGAAGGATCTGTTCCTGGCCCCTCCCCTTGCTGTGTAGACGGCCATCTTCTCTCTGTGTGTCTGTATCTTCACGTCGTCTTCCCTCCGTGTGTATCTCTGGGGTCAGACTTCCCCTTTTTATAAGAACACCAATCATATTGGATGAGGGCCCATCCTAGTGTCCTCCTTTAACCTTAGTTACCTCTTTAAAGGCCCTGTCTTCAAAAACAGTCACATTTTGAGGTACTAGCGGTTAGGACTTAAACATAGGAATTTTGGCAGGACACAGTTCAACCCATAGCACTCACTGAATAATACATTTGGCTGATTGTAAGGATTAATTTTGCCTTCTCATTAAATTAATATTCATTTCAGAAAAAAGGAGTCCCAGGGCCTCCTCCAGACTCTTTGGTGAGTTTACATAATTGTCTTCTAAAATCCAAATTAACATTTTTTTATATCTTTGGTTGGGGGATAGGACTATTTCTATATTTTGGGATGATGACTGATCTCTAAATCAGATGAAATTTCCATCTGTTCAGAGAAAGGGGGTGGCAGGGGGGTTGTTTCAATGCTCGTTGGTTTCACATGTTGGTTTTTTGAGGGGAGGAAGAATGGAGCCAAGAAAGCTTTAGGAATAAAATAAATGTTAATAAAAATAGAATGAGAAGATCCTAATATGTTTAGAAGAGAACAGGAAAATAATATTTATTGAGTACCCATTCCCTTCCAGACATAAGCTTTTGTCTGTTATTTCATTAACATATCTCATTTGGTGGTAAAGGAATTGCAAAGGTACATTCTTCCTTTGCTGGGTCTATAATCTGACTTTTCGCTTGAGTGACTCCTGTGTGTTACCCGACATGGTTCCTGTTTCTTTAGACGCCTGTGGGGCCCGATGATGCCATAGACGCCTTGGCTTCTGACTTCACCTGTAGTTCTCCTACTGCTAGTGGACAGAAAACTGAGGAAGAGGTATTATTTTCAGTATCATTGGGGGACTTGTTAAAAACCATCTCGAACTTTAAAACAACAACTTTTTAGTTCTGGCTATTACGGTTACATTCTCCTCATCTAGAAGTCTAATCTTTTGTGTTTTATTTTTCAGAAATCTACGGGAGAGGTTTTAAAAGCTCAGTCAGCCGGGTTTGTCAAAAGTCCTGCTCCACCCCAAGAGAAAAAAAGAAAGGTGGAAGAGGTATAAATAATTACTCCTGTGAAAATAGCCGTGGTCCACCTGACAGCAGGTGCTTTCCTGAGGCTGCTTTGGCTGGTTCGGCCCATCCCAGTAGTGTATTTCCTGTGATGAGGAGCATCTTTCCCTCTGGGGTCTGTGAGGAGTAATGAAACCCATCAGGGTTGTAGTCATGTCTCCAGGCTGGCCTGGTTTGTTTCCGCACGTGCTTCTGGGTGACTTCAGTGCAGTCTTCTTGGTCCTGAAACAAGACTGTCGCACCGTTACAATACGCAGGTGGGCAGGACCCAGAGAAATTCCACTCTTGGAACAGAAAATTTCAACTTGATTTCCTAAAGGAGTTTGAGTGAGTCGCTAGAGGGATGTTGTTGTAGTTGCTTCTGTCCACCTCTCTTCAACCACAATCAGCTGTGACTTAATTCTCACAAATCCTGAAAAGTGGTCCTGCAGCTCTGGGTTGGTTGAGAAGGCATGTCCCATGTGCAACCAGTCTGGATAATGCAAGGAGCGGTTTCTCCAGGAGCTGCTCTGCCTCCTGCTCCGGGAGCGGGCGGTTTATTGTTTCTGACTGGCTGGGGAGCAGTGGTGAGCACCACACCCCTGAGAGGGAGAGTTCCTGCAGCCATCAGCCCTTGTGCCTTCAGAGGAGAAGGCAGTGGCTATTTCACGTTTCCCTGCTTCCCCCGGCTAAGCTGTGTTGTTAAATGACAAGAGTTGTCGGAAGTCTTTTTTTTTTTTTTTCGAGGAAGATTAGCCCTGAGCTAGCATCTGCCAGTCCTCCTCTTTTTTCTGAGGAAGACTGGTCCTGAGCTAACATCCGTGCCCATCTTCCTCTACTTTATGTGTAGGACGCCTACTACAGCATGGCATGCCACGCAGTGCCATGACTGCACCTGGGATCCGAACCGGCGAACCCTAGGCCATGGAAGCAGAATGTGTGCACTTAACCACTGCACCACCGGGCTGGCCCCGGAAGTCATTTTTAGAGATGCAGTTTCAGAAAAAGAAAAATGGAATAGTGACAGTTTACTTCTTGCAGCTTTTATTTTGATGAGTGTTTTATAATAATATAACTATTATTAGCATTATACCTCTAGCTTCCTTAAATAAGGGGTGCAACGTGCCACTGAGAGCACTGTTACTCTAGAAAGGTGTGTCAGCGCCCTTTCACACTCTGGTAATAAGTTCTTTTTTCTTTCTCTCTTTTTGTTAGGTTTCAAA